>NC_052512.1:43868950-44000800 GCF_014356525.2 Nilaparvata lugens
CGGAAACAAACTGATTCATCTGATATGATACTGTTGTATATGTTTATACTATACTAGCCGTCAGGCTCGCTTCGCTCGCCATATCCGTCTAGCCAGGGGGCTCCGCCCCCTGGACCCCCGACTGGATCGTCCAAGAATGAGATCAGCAGGCTCGCTTCGCTCGCCTGCATTTTTCATTTAAGCATTTTTATCATATGTTAGGACAATCCAGTCGGGGGTCCAGACTAAACGTCTGGCTAAACGGATATGGCGAGCGAAGCGAGCCTGACGGCTAGAAATATAATATTCCCAGGATTGAAGTAGCAGTGCCCAATCAATTTTTTCGCGATAAATGCATTTAAATCTTCAACTTGGTGCCAACCTAACAAAGTCAACTCAACTTAATGCCAACCTGACAAATTATTAATTTAGTTGCCAGTTAACAACTGTTTCGAAGAGGTACTCTATCTAGATTATAGTTCTATAGTAACATGTGATATGGAAATTCAATTATAATTAAGAGATTGGGAGAAGAAGAATATACATGCTAAAAGACGAACTTTAAACCCTTGAAAACAACCCTTAGAGTTAAAATATTGCCAAAAGATTTCTTAGTGCGCCTCTAAAGGGCCAACTGAACATACCTACCAAATTTGAACGTTTTTGGTCCTGTAGATTTTTAGTTATGCGAGTGATTGAGTGCCATTTCGCTTTTATATATATAGATTGTATAAATGGAAAATAAATGGATTTGATTTGATTTGATTTGTTTGTGTAGATTACACTCTCCTGAAAATGTAACAAATAGAATGAATAATAACATAGCCACCTCTAATACAAGGCCCTGGCCTACCTTATTGCATCGTCGCAGTGTAGGCCTAGAATCTAATACATGATTGGTGGAAAAGATCAGCTGGTATTTTTTAAAATCTTTTCCACCAATCATGTATTAAGGTGCGTACAGATTTACGCGCCGCGAACATGAGCAATTCACTTTCAATCAGCTGATTAAATCTGTATTCTACAGAAACGGTAAGATACAGATATAAAAAGCTTGGCATCAGCTGATTAAAAGTGTTGCTCATGTTCGCGGCGCGTAAATCTGTACGTACCTTAATACATGATTGGTGAAATAGTATATTTCGCACCTAGAGCAGAAAATGAGATTTTTCAGACTCGAAATCGGTTTTCAAGTCCGAGGCCGTAGGCCGAGCACTAGAAAAGATTGAGAGCCGGAAAAACATTTTTGCCTGTGGTGCGAACGCTATTTTTCGCCACACAGAAAAAAAAAATATATATATAGCACATAACAGAAGACACTTTAAAGTTTGTAATATAAATTAAAACAGGAGACACGATATAAATAGATTGAAAACTGCAGTCTTCTCGGTTGAGAAAGGGGACACAGTCTCCGAAAATTTCCCCCATTTCTAATGTAAGTTTTTAAGTTTTCAATCTATTTATATCGTGTCTCCTGTTTTAATTTATATTACAAACTTTAAAGTGTCTTCTGTTATGTGCTATACATATATATATATATATATATATATATATATATATATATATATATATGACAATAATTGTTTACTAAGCACTTCCGAAAGCATAAGTGGAACGTGATAGCTCTAGCAAATCTGAGATAATCTGAATATCAGAAATGGCCAAGTATTTTTATTTTTTATTCTGATTTGTCTAAATAACCTAAAAGATGTTGTTCAATTATGTGGGAGGTTGAGTTTATACTTTTTTATTCTTTCAAATGACAATAAGATGATATTATTATAAATGTTTTTATTATTGAATAATGAACACAAATAATGAAAAGTTTTTTGATCAGCTGTTTTTTGATCACCTTTCTTAGTTCCATGTTAGCGGCTGGAAAGGGTACTCTTTCCGGCCTAGGCCGGAAAGAAACCTGTTCTGACGTCAGACGTGAGTCATCTGCAAACAATGTCTTTCAGATCTTAAGGTAGTCTTAAGATCTGGTCTTAAGGTAGGGACCTTAGACCAGTTACAGAATAGACACGGCCAATTGTATAGTCATACTAAAAGTCGATGAAGCCTACATCTACTCCCAAATCCACCCATCTTGACGTCACAACAGTGACATCGTATAGACATTGTTGTTAAACATAGCTTGTTTTCCATAGCAGATTATCATTTATTTATGTAATTATTATTTAATCTCCTGCGCAGCATATAATTGCACTGAAATTTTTAGGAAAAAAGTGGAATATCTTTTCATGCGTAAGTTGAAATTTATACACATAAATATTGTAAGTTGTAACTGTAATATTATTCTTGGTTATGATGTAAGTGAACTCATTGCAGCATGACAATAAATTAGTTTTGTAGGCTACCGTACCTTATTATTTTCAAAACACATTATAACTTTGAAGCCAATATCACATAACACATCATAAATTAAAAGATATCGTTTTTGCCCGTAGCTAGAAATAACCTAAAGACACAATCTGAAAGTTTTCAATACGATGCGTGACGTCACTGTTGTGACGTCAAGGTGGGTGAATTTGGCAGTAGATGTTTGCTTCAGAGGCTAGACTTCACAGCGTGTCTATTCTATAATTGGTCTAAGGTAGGGACTGGAAAACAGCTGCTCTCTGTGCAGTGTGGCGAAAAAGATTTTAAAAAATACCAGCTGATCTTTTCCACCAATCATGTATTAGATTCTAGGCTTACTCTGCGACGTTGCAACATCGTAGTCACGGCCTTGTATTAGAGGTGGCTATGTTATATTATTCATTATATTTGTTATTTAGCCAAAAATACCTCGATAGTCTTCGTCAGGGTTGAAAATTCTCAGCAAAAACTTCATGAATGGCGTTTGCTACCAATCACGCCCCGGTATCACTTGGAAAAGCTCTGCGATTATGCAAAGACTCTGAAACACAAATTGAATAATTTTTCCAGTTATTGAATTAAAATCAATTAAAAGAAATGTGAATAAAGCTATGTTCATCCTCAGTAAATTAAGTATCTATATGCAAAATGTCAAGTTAATCAGTTGAGTAGTTGAGACGTGATGATGCGTCATTCGTGAATTCTCTATCCCCTACGTGTATAAGCCAGCTCTTTCCTTTATTATATTATATGGACTAGCAGGAACCCGTGCCACGCAAGGGTCTACTGTAGCTTGAAAAGGTCTATGAAAAGTTGTCAAACTGAAAACTTGACGTAATGATATTTTGAAGAATTGAAATTAGGCCTATAACCATCCTCGGTAGATTTATAATCTATATGCAAAATTTCAAGTAAATCAGTTGAGTAGTTGAGACGTGATGATGCGTCATTCGTGAATTTCGTATTCCTACGTGTACAAGCTCCGCATCACTTCACTATGGGCTACTTTATGAAAATTATTAGAAAGAATATAAAAATATGGAAAGTTAAAAATGTTCTAAATAAAATTCCGGAAGACTTAATCAAGGATAAATATTGAGATTAATAAAATCGTGAGTAAAACTAAACTATTATTTTATAATTGAGAATTGAGTCAACAAGACTGAATCATCAATTAACAATTCTTGGCAATATTAATTGTGTAAAAATGATTAAAACTCGACAAGTTTTATTATATTTTTCAGTGCATCTATATTACTTTCCTTGCCCTATTACCATAGGTAAGGAAAGTATTGCTTTCCGAAAAAAATTAAGGTACCTCAATTTGTAAATTTCTATACGTTTCAAGGTCCCCTGAGTTCAAAAAAGTGGTTTTTGGGTATTGGTCTGTGTGTGTGTGTGTGTGTGTGTGTGTGTGTGTTGTGTGTGTGTGTGTGTGTGTGTGTGTGTGTGTGTGTGTGTATGTGCGTCTGTGTACACGATATCTCATCTCCCAATTAACGGAATGACTTGAAATTTGGAACTTAAGGTCCTTACACCATCCGACTCGAACAATTTCGATCCAATGTGATTCAAGATGGCGGCTAAAATGGCGAAAATGTTGTCAAAAACAGGGTTTTTCGCGATTTTCTCGAAAACGGCTCCAACGATTTTGATCAAATTCATACCTAGAATAATTATTGATAAGCTCTATCAACTGCCACAAGTCCTATATCTGTAAAAAGTTCAGGAGCTCCTCCCCATCTATGCAAAGTTTGATTTTAGATTCCCAATTATCAGGCTTCAGATACAATTTAAACAAAAAATTTCAAGTGGAAAAGATTGAGCATGAGAATCTCTACATTTAATGTTCAGTAACATTTTCACCTAAAATTGAAAATAAGCTCGAAATTCGAGAAAATTGAATTATTTCAATTGCCAACTGTTGGCAACTGTTGATTCTATTTAATCATTCACTATGAAGAGATAGCAGACCTCGTGTGTTTCCAGCGTTATTGTCCTGTCACCAGCTGGCTCAGATCTTTGAATAGTAGTAGACTTGAGATGCGCGGGAACACTAGGCGTCTGGTGATCAATTTTCATAACGGCAAGGAAAGTTGTGTGAGTGCGCCACACCAGATTTTTTTGTTTATCAAGTAGGCCTACTCGATTATCTATATATATAAAAACGAAATGGCACTCACTCACTGACTGACTCACTCACTCGCATAACTAAAAATCTACCGGACCAAAAACGTTCAAATTTGGTAGGTATGTTCAGTTGGCTCTTTAGAGGCGCACTAAGAAATCTTTTGGCAATATTTTAACTCTAAGGGTTGTTTTTAAGGGTTTAAAGTTCGTCTTTTAGCATGTATATTCTTCTTCTCCCAATCTCTCAATTATAATTGAAATTTCCATATCATATGTTACTATAGAACTATAATCTAGATAGAGTACCTCTTCGAAACAGTTTTTAACTGACAACTAAATTAATAATTTTGTTAGGTTGGCACCAAGTTGAAGATTTAAATGCATTTATCGCGGAAAAATTGATTGGGCACTGCTACTTCAATCCTGGGAATATTATATTACTAGCCATCAGGCTCGCTCCGCTCGCCATATTCGTTTAGCCAGACGTTTAGTCTGGACCCCCGACTGGATTGTTCTAACATATGATAAAAATGCTCAAATGAAAAATGCAGGCGAGCGAAGCGAGCCTGCTTATCTTATTCTTGGACGAACCAGTCGGGGGTCCAGGGGGCGGAGCCCCCTGGCTAGACGGATATGGCGAGCGAAGCGAGCCTGACGGCTAGTAGATAATATTCATCATCTATAGATTATGATACATCAACAGAATTGTATCATTTGTACTGCAGCTGTCATTAGATTAAAAAACGTATTTCTTATTCTTCGAACTCTTTTCTTTGAGCTCAAGGATTCTTTTTCCAGTCACGCCAAAAACTATTGTAATTTAATGATTATTTTCTTTGTGAAAATATTTCTTGTATTTGGCAATAAATTCATTTCAAGGAGAAATTCCACAACATCTCTGTGCAAGGTGTTAATTTTATAAAAAGTGCAAGTCTAGCACAACAGAAGAAACTATACCACAACCAGAAACTGAAATTTGGAATAGCAGAAAGGAACATCTGGTTCAACAAGCAATGTATCAAGAACTCTCTAACTCCCAAATATGTGTCATTAAAGTGCAACAATGAGTGTGATTCAGCTAGGAAAACACTAGATAAGGGTATGAAAATTTGGTTAAAAAATGAGGTTAGCCTATGGTACAAGAGAAGGGACAGCTACAGTTTTTATCTTTTCCTACAGTTACATTGAAAAGTGGCCATTGCTGCACTGATTACAGAACGCAAAGAATCACTTTTCCGCTCTAGTGCTGGAAAAATTTTTCTGCACTCCAGATTTGCAACATGGCAACGCAAAATACTTAGTAGGTTATATGGAGCAACAGTGCAGCAAAATCAAAATGAAGTTGGTAACAGTGACTGCTGTGGCTGCTATAGTGAGCAGAGGTGCAACCAAGCACAACGCGCTAATTATTATTCATTATATATTATAACCAAGGACAACGAGGACTTTAGGATTTTAGGATTAAGGTTTTTATCAATAATAAAATTACACAGAAAAACATTTGATGCATTTCAGGCAATTTTACCCATAATTACCCACTTTTCATATTCAATGGTAACTGTTATTAGGATGTCCTATTCCACCCTCTAGGTTTTCTAATAATTGCGAAGTATTGCTACAACGCGGACTAGCTACAGCCGGGTATGGGTCGGGGTCAGTAGCCGTACTGACAGGTGGAGATACCGGACCTACACTTCTCCCTCTATCCTGATTCTTTACCCTCTGCTTCTTTCGCGAGATTTTTACTTTCAGGGGAAGAGTGTTTGCCCGTGCCGTTGCTGGCCGATTCGGCCCTCGGCCTTTGGAATACAGGGTGGGTGTTAAGGGAGATTAAGATAACCCTATACAAGGAGACGGATCTGACTATCAGATCCCTACCAATAATTCTATTTATAAAGGTAGTACACAATCTGGACCAACTGCGAATTGACGGCGAGCAAGCTGTACCTGCAAGCCCGGGATGTGGTTTTTCTATGGGGTTTAAGGTGAGAGCTATGGGGTAAAGGTATGACGGAACTATGGAGTTATTAGTAGTATTTAAGATGTAGTTAAATAGGGCACGGTATAGGGTGTAAGCTATAGAGAATAGGGTGCAGGGTATGAGGTATACGGTATAGGGTATAGGGAACAGAGAATCAATAATAAGATTATTATTCTCTACAGCAAATAAATATCCGCTCAATAATCCGCAATCTGAGAATTGCGCTCTAGCTCTCAGCAAGCTGGACCTGCTAGCTAAATACAGTATATCAATTTCAATTATTTGGTAATTAAAGTTTAGAGGATAAGGTTTTAGGTGGAGGATTTCTGAATCGCGAGTCTGCAGCTGCGAAAGGATTTTCAGCAATTCTGAAACTGCTAAACAGGATTTCCGCGCTAATCTGGTGACTGCGCGCCGGTTATTAAGGGCCAATCTGTGACTGCCCTTAAGGGTATGGGAATCGCTCTCAATCGTCCGAAACGCTTTTAAATTAATAGTCAGTATGTCGACTATTATGAGAGGATAGAAAAGATTTTTCACAGACACAGTCTGTAGAATAATATCGGGAAGACAACAGTCTGTCGTTGTCAGGGTAGGGAAGGATTTTTCCAGGATTTTCCACAAGGAAAATATCGAGTCAGAGACTCCTAATTCAGGAAAAGATTTCAATAGACTTTTCCAAGTAATTGCCAGTCTAAGGACTACCACAAGTTCGATCTCTAATTTGCAACTGAGATCACGGGAAAATTCGTGAATTTTCCACAGGGAAAACCAGCAAATAATATTTGCTATTAAAGAAGACAGGTTTCTAAGAATTTTAGAAAGGATTCGCGGGTCTGAAAACCCGCGACTAGGACGATCTCGAATCTGGAACTGAGATCAGGAAGGATTTTAACACAGGAAGAATTAAGAGAAAGAAAGAGAAAGGATGCCGCAGTCTAAAAACTTCGGCGAGGAAGTCCTCAAGCTGTACCTGAGAGCTAGAAGGACTTTAGTAAAGGGAAAGTTGAGAGAAAGAAAGAGAAAGGACGTCGCAGTCTACCAACTTCGACAAGGACGAACTCAAGCTGTACCTGAGTTCTCTAGGAAAAACTTAATGTGAAATACGTGCGCAAAGTTCCTCTGCTGCACTCAAGAAACCATTCCACCCTCGCCTACGGCTCGGGCGTAAACGTTTCTTTCGGTGCAGCAAACTGTCACTTTGCGCACTAGTTGCACAAATAACTATTTCATTGTACATACACAACTAATTCATAAATTGAATGCTTGGGAATTCGATGACTTTTATAAACTCACAAGGGAGAGGATCACAGGAAAACTATATTTAAAATCAGAAACTCAAAAAAGAAAAATCTATGTTTTAATGCAACAACAACTCAATAGGGAACCACAACCTATTTCACCAACAGAGAAATTCAAATTTGCAAATAGAGTCATTAACCTCTCCAACTCTAATTTCAATAAAGAAGAGATGAACCTGTTAGGCAGAGGAAAGATATTTTGTGTGAATAAATTCATTATTGAACTTATTCAAGTTATCTATTAATTATATTATTTATTTGTATGTTTCAGGCAAACTGTACGGTGTTTTGAACAGACGCCAGGGTAGAGTTTTGGAAAGTGATCTAGCCCAAGGATCGAATATGTTCAGTGTGGTTGCTTTGCTACCGGTGATCGAGAGTTTTAATTTGGCTGCTGAAATCAGGAAACAGACGTCGGGTCTTGCATCCACACAACTAGTATTCAGTCATTGGCAGGTATGTAATGAAAATATGCCATGATTTGTAGATTTCATTCAAAGTTTGGAAGTTCTGTATCAAATTATGGTGTTGTGTATCAAGTTGAGATGATACTGTATCATATGTGGTGATACTGTATCATGTAAGGTGATACTGTATCATGTGTGGTGATACTGTATCATGTGTGGTGATACTGTATCATGTGTGGTGATACTGTATCATTTATTGTGATACCATAGAGAAGAGATAGCGTAAGAAGATATGCCATGGTTTGTAGAATTCATTCAAAGTTTGGAAGTTCTGTATCAAATTATGGTGTTGTGTATCAAGTTGGGATGATACTGTATCATGTGTGGTGATACTGTATCATTTATTGTGATACCATAGAGAAGAGATAGCGTAAGAAGATATGCCATGGCTTGTAGAATTCATTCAAAGTTTGGACGTTTTGTACCAGAATATGATGTTGTGTATCAAGTTGAAATGATACTGTATCATGTGAGGTGATACTGTATCATTTATTGTGATACCATAGAGAAGAGATAACGTAAGAAGATATACCATGGTTTGTAGAATTCATTCAAAGTTTGGAAGTTCTGTATCAAATTATGGTGTTGTGTATCAAGTTGGGATGATACTGTATCATGTGAGGTGATACTGTATCATGTGTGGTGATACCATAGAGAAAAGATAGCGTAAGAAGATATGCCATGGATTGTAGAATTCATTCAAAGTTTGGAAGTTTTGTACCAGAATATGATGTTGTGTATCAAGTTGGGATGATACTGTATCATGTGAGGTGATACTGTATCATGTGTGGTGATACTGTATCATTTATTGTGATACCATAGAGAAGAGATAGCGTAAGAAGATATGCCATGGTTTGTAGAATTCATTCAAAGTTTGGAAGTTTTGTACCAGAATATGATGTTGTGTATCAAGTTGGGATGATACTGTATCATGTGTGGTGATACTGTATCATGTGAGGTGATTCTGTATCATTTATGGCAATAGAGAAGAGATAGCATTAGAAGATGTGCCATGGTTTGTAGAATTCATTTAAAGTTTGAAAGTTCTGTATCAGATTATTGTGTTGTGTATCAAGTTGAGATGATTCTGTATCATATTGTGGTGAAACTGTATCATATTTTCATGATATACTATGGTAAGTGACCGTTATGTTGCAAATGTGAGTGTTTACTGAAGCCGATAGACCTAGTAGTTGTTTTTGGTGAAGCTATGTGACGCTGGTAGTCTCTCATACTGTGCCCTTCTTATACTCATACACTCCCAACAACACACTAATAATAGACAGTGTATAGGGTGTCTATGTTGCAAATGTGAGTGTTAACTGAAGCCGATAGTCCTAGTAGTTGTTTTTGGTGAAGCTATGTGACGCTGGTAGTCTCTCATACTGTGCCCTTCTTACACTCTTACACTCCCAACAACACACTAATAATAGACAGTGTATAGGGTGTCTATGTTGCAAATGTGAGTGTTAACTGAAGCCGATAGTCCTAGTAGTTGTTTTTGGTGAAGCTATGTGACGCTAGTAGTCTCTCATACTGTGCCCTTCTTACACTCTTACACTCCCAACAACACACTAATAACAGACAGTGTATAGGGTGTCTATGTTGCAAATGTGAGTGTTAACTGAAGCCGATAGTCCTAGTAGTTGTTTTTGGTGAAGCTATGTGACGCTGGTAGTCTCTCATACTGTGCCCTTCTTACACTCTTACACTCCCAACAACACATAATAATAGACAGTGTATAGGGGTCTATGTTGCAAATGTGAGTGTTAACTGAAGCCGATAGTCCTAGTAGTTGTTTTTGGTGAAGCTATGTGACGCTGGTAGTCTCTCATACTGTGCCCTTCTTACACTCTTACACTCCCAACAACACACTAATAATAGACAGTGTATAGGGTGTCTATGTTGCAAATGTGAGTGTTAACTGAAGCCGATAGTCCTAGTAGTTGTTTTTGGTGAAGCTATGTGACGCTGGTAGTCTCTCATACTGTGCCCTCTTACACTCTTACACTCCCAACAACACACTAATAATAGACAGTGTATAGGGTGTCTATGTTGCAAATGTGAGTGTTAACTGAAGCCGATAGTCCTAGTAGTTGTTTTTGGTGAAGCTATGTGACGCTGGTAGTCTCTCATACTGTGCCCTTCTTACACTCTTACACTCCCAACAACACACTAATAATAGACAGTGTATAGGGTGTCTATGTTGCAAATGTGAGTGTTAACTGAAGCCGATAGTCCTAGTAGTTGTTTTTGGTGAAGCTATGTGACGCTGGTAGTCTCTCATACTGTGCCCTTCTTACACTCTTACACTCCCAACAACACCCAATAGACAGTAGTCGACAGTAATCGGCGAAGAAAATTGGAACATAACGGTCCTTTACCATGGCAGTAGCAACACAATATGATACAGTATCATCTCAACTCGATACACAACACCATAATTTGATAAAACACTTCCAAACTTTGAATGAAATCTACAAACCATGGGATATTTTCTCGTGCTATCTTTTCTGTTTGGCTTCTTCATAAATGATACAGTGGCAACACAATATGATACAGTATCACCACAATCTGATACAGTATCACCACAATAGTTCTATGCAACTAGTCTTCAGCCATTGGCAGGTATGTATTAGCATAGAGAAACAATAGCATAAGTAGATATCCCATGGTATAGGGCGTTTATGTCGCAACTTTTACTGTTATCTCAAGCCGATTACTGTCGATTATTGTCGAATTTTACTGTTTTGTTGGGGTGAGAGTGTATGAACGGCACAATTTGAGAGACTACCAGTGTCACACAGCTTCTCGGGAAAGAATTACATGAACTATCGGCTTGAGATAACAGTAAAAGTTGCGACATAAACGCCCTATTCCATGGGATATCTACTAATGCTATTGTTTCTCTATGGTAATAGGCAGTAGTCGACAGTAAATCATCCATTCATTCATTTCTATAGGATGCAAATAAAACTGATGTTATAACATTGGTAGATAAAATAATAAGTTGCCCTTAGTTTATGGATGATGACAAAGTCCAATTGGGGAAGAAACTTGCAACATAACATTTTCGCCACACTGCACAGAAAGCAGCTGTTTTCCGGTCCCTACGTAGATCTGGAAGACATTGTTTGCAGACGACTCTCGTCTGACGTCAGAACCGGTTTCTTTCCGGCCTAGGCTGGAAAGAGTACCCTTTCCGGCCGCTAACATGGAACTAAGAAAGGTGATCAAAAAACAGCTGATCAAAAAACTTTTCATTATTTGTGTTCATTATTCAATAATTGAAACATTCATAATAATATCATGTTATTGTTATTTGAAAGAATAAAAAAGTATAAACTCAACCTTCCACATAATTGAACATCATCTTTTAGGTTATTAATACAAATCAGAATAAAAAATAAAAATACTTGGACAATTTCCCGATATTCAGATTACCTCAGATTTGCTAGAGCTATCACCTTCCACTTCTGCTTTTGGAAGTGCTTAGTAAACAACTATTCTCATATATATATATCTTTTATTTTTGTGTGTGGCGAAAAATAGCGTTCGCATCACGGGCAAAAATGTTTTTCTGGCTCTCAATCTTTTCTAGTCCTCGGACTATCGCCTTGGAATTGAAAACCGATTTCGAGCCGGAAAAGTCTCATTTTCGGCCCTAGGTGCTAAATATACTATTATGATATATACATGTATATATATATATATGTATATTATGTATATATATATATATCGTTTATTTTTGTGTGTGGCGAAAAATAGCGTTCACACCACGGGCAAAAATGTTTTTCCGGCTCTCAATCTTTTCTAATCCTCGGACTATGGCCTCGGAATTGAAAACCGATTTCGAGCCGGAAAAGTCTCATTTTCGGCCCTAGGTGCTAAATATACTATTACGATGCAAATAAAACTGATGTTATAACATTGGTAGATAAAATAATAAGGTAGCCCATCTGCTATTTTTCTTCCAAATTTATGGGTGATGACACACAGTCCAATTGGTGAAGAAATTTGCAACATAACATTTCTTTACACAAACAAATCTTTCCTCTATGGTATCACCACGAATGATACAGTATCAACAAAATATGATACAGTATCATCACAATACGATACAGTATATTCTCAACTTGATACACAACTCCATATAATTTGAAAAATGAAATCTACAGACCATATTTTCTTATGCAATCTTTTCTGTATGGATTCACCATAAATGATACAGTATCATCTTAACTTGTATAAACACAATATGATACAGTATAATGTCAACTTGATACACAACACCTTAATTAGATACAAAACTTCCAAACGATATTTTCTTATGCTATCTTTTCTGTATGGTTTCACCATAAATTATACAGTATCATCTTAACTTGTATAAACACAATATGATACAGTATAATCTCAACTTGATACACAACA
This sequence comes from Nilaparvata lugens, assembly GCF_014356525.2. Classification (NCBI taxonomy): domain Eukaryota; kingdom Metazoa; phylum Arthropoda; class Insecta; order Hemiptera; family Delphacidae; genus Nilaparvata; species Nilaparvata lugens. The sequence goes on from NC_052512.1 coordinate 43,881,601, forward strand.
CCTTAATTAGATACAAAACTTCCATACGATATTTTCTTATGCTATCTTTTCTGTATGGTTTTACCATAAATGATACAGTATCATCTTAACTTGTATAAACACAATATGATACAGTATAATCTCAACTTGATACACAACACCTTAATTAGATACAAAACTTCCAAACGATATTTTCTTATGCTATCTTTTCTGTATGGTTTCACCATAAATGATACAGTATCATCTTAACTTGTATAAACACAACATGATACAGTATAATCTCAACTTGATACACAACACCTCAATTAGATACAAACCATGGGATATTTTCTTGTGCTATCTTCTCTCTATGGCATAATCATAAATGATACAATAGCAAAAGAATAAATGATACACTATCAACACCATAATTTGATACTAAACTTTGAATGAATTCTGCAAACCATGGCATATCTTCTTAAAGAATAATTGCTGGATAAAACAATGTCCAGTGATAAGTACGTTATGTACACAATTTTGTTGTACTTTGAACGATACTAAGTCTATCTTTGTATTGTCTATCTTTTCCTCTATGGTATCACCACGAATGATACAGTATCAACAAAATATGATACAGTATCACCACACTATTTCATTTTCCTATTCACTACAGACCACATAACGGGGATATCAAAGATATCTTATCTATATATTATATAAAAGCGAAATGGCACTCACTCACTGACTGACTGACTGACTCACTCACTCACTCGCATAACTAAAAATCTACCGGTCCAAAAACGTTCAAATTTGGTAGGTATGTTCAGTTGGCCCTTTAGAGGCGCACTAAGAAATCTTTTGGCAATATTTTAACTCTAAGGGTTGTTTTTAAGGGTTCAAAGTTCGTCTTTTAGCATGTATATCCTTCTTCTCCCAATCTCTTAATTATAATTGAAATTTCCATATCATATGTTACTATAGAACTATAATCTAGATAGAGTACCTCTTCGAAACAGTTGTTAACTGGCAACTAAATAATAATTTTGTCAGGTTGGCATTAAGTGAGTTGACTTTGTTAGGTTGGCACCAAGTTGAAGATTTAAATGCATTATCGCGGAAAAATAATTGATTGGGCACTGTTACTTCAATCCTGGGAATACTATTACTAGCCGTCAGGCTCGCTTCGCTCGCCATATCCGTTTAGCCAGACGTTTAGTCTGAACCCCCGACTGGATTGTCCTAACATATGATAAAAATGCTCAAATGAAAAATGCAGGCGAGCGAAGCGAGCCTGCTGATCTCATTCTTGGACGATTCAGTCGGGGGTCCAGGGGGCGGAGCCCCCTGGCTTGACGGATATGGCGAGCGAAGCGAGCCTGACGGCTAGTCTTTCATATACGTAGTTTATTTAAGGCTGTTTGGTACACTTTTATTTAAATTGGATAATCTTTTTCAATATAATTGTTAAGATCATTATAAGAGTGAGAAAAAGGGGCAACTGAAATTTCCACGTGGTCCAATAAGCGAGTTATGGGTTGTTGAAGTGCTAAACTCCGTTTTCTTTCCAGATCATAAACGGTTTCTTCAATACATTCAGTATAATCATAGACAAACAATAGCATAAGTAGATATCCCATGGTATAGGGCGTTTATGTCGCAACTTTTACTGTTATCTCAAGCCGATAGTCCACGTAGTTCTTTCCTGTGAAGCTTTATGACGCTGGTAGTCTCTCATATTGTGCCATTCATACACTCTTACCCCAACAAAACAGTAAAAATCGACAATAATCAACAGTAATCGACTTGAGATAACAGTAAAAGTTGCGACATGAACGCCCTATACCATGGGATATCTACTTACGCTATTGTTTCTCTATGGTATAATTATCATTGGCTTTGTTCTAATATGCGTTTTTCGCGATTCATGCCAAAATAAACAATTTATCGAGTTTACAAAAAAATATTACTTTTTAATTATTTATTAACGATCTGGGGAATAAAATGTTTTAGTCTGGAAAGATACATTTTTTGAATTTTTAATAGAAGTTCTGTTAATATAGTCGAAACCGTTTATGATCGGGAAAGGAAACGGAGTTAGCACTTCAACAACCCATAACTCGCTTATTAGACCACTTGGAAATTTCAGTTGCCCCTTTTTCTCACTCTTATAATGATCTTAACAATTATATTGAAAAAGATGATCCAATTTAAATAAAAAAAGTGTACCGATCAGCCTTAATGGCATGAACACCTTTTTAAGCCAGCCAGAGAAAACAACAAAATGGGTTTGTATGGAAATGGTCCAAGCGGCAAGCTCATCAAAGCTTCTTTTTGTCAATAGAAACATTATGGTCATGAAAAGGGTTATTTAACAATTTTTAAAAGGTTATATTGGGCCCTCCGGACCCCGCCTAGTATCACAACAACCCCCCCCCCCCCGAAATTTTTTTCTGGGTACGGCCCTGATGAAAAAGATTAAGAAATTGTCAAAAAACCACTGATTTATTGATAATTAGAAAGACCGGTTTCGGTTATTACACCATTGTCAATCTCTGATAAACGAGATTGAATTGTCAAAAAACCACAGATTTATTGATACTTGGAAAGACCAGTTTCGGTTATTACACCATTGTCAATCTCTGATAATTTCTCAGTTTATCAGAGATTGACAATGGTGTAACAACCGAAACCGGTCTTTCCAAGTATCAATAAATCTGTGGTTTTTTGACAATTTCTTAGTCTTTTTCATTTAATATTTCAACTTGATACACGACTCCATGAAACAGTATCATCACACTATGATACAGTATCAACAAAATATGATATAGTATCAACACAATATGATACAGTATCATTTCAACTTGATACACAACACCATAATTAGATACAAAACTTGCAACCTTTGAATGAATTCTACAAACTATGGCATATCTTCTTATGCTATCTTTTCTGTATGGTATCACCATAAATTATACAGTATAATTACAATATAATACAGTATCATCTCAACTTGATACAGTATCAAGACAATATGATACAATATAATTTCAACTTGATACACAACTCCAAAAAATTTGATTCGAAACTTCCAAACTTTGAATGAATCCTACAAACCATGTCGGAAGAGAAAGAAAATATTTGAACAGATTTTTCACTGGATTTTATTGATCGAATTACTCAAACAGAATCTTGATGATTTAGAAGAAGAAGAAGAAGAAGAAGAAGAAGACGAAAAAGAAGAATTTGATGGTGAAGAGTATGTTCAAGAGAAACAATAAGTTGAAAAGGGAGAGAAAAAAGGGAAGAAGAAGAAGAAGTTGAAGGTGATGGAGATGATGGAAAAAGAAATGAAGACGAGGAAAAAGAAGGAGACGTAGATGAAGAAGAAGAAGAAGAAGAAGAAGAAGAAGAAGAAGAAGAAGAATGAGAAGTGGAGGATGATGGAAGTAGAAGATGAAGACGAGAAAGTGGAAGAAGACGTTGATGAAGAAGAAAGAGGAGAAGAGGAAGAAGAAGAAGAATGAGAAGTGGATGATGGTGGAAGTAGAAGATGAAGACGAGAAAGTGGAAGAAGACGTTGATGAAGAAGAAAGAGGAGAAGAGGAAGAAGAAGAAGAATGAGAAGTGGATGATGGTGGAAGTAGAAGATGAAGACGAGAAAGTGGTAGAAGACGTTGATGAAGAAGAAAGAGGAGAAGAGGAAGAAGAAGAAAAAGAAGAAGAATGAGAAGTGGAGGATGGTGGAAGTAGAAGATGAAGACGAGAAAGTGGAAGAAGACGTTGATGAAGTAGAAAGAGGAGAAGAGGAAGAAGAAGAAGAAGAAGAATGAGAAGTGGAGGATGGTGGAAGTAGAAGATGAAGACGAGAAAGTGGAAGAAGACGTTGATGAAGTAGAAAGAGGAGAAGAGGAAGAAGAAGAAGATGATGGAGAAGAAGAAGAAGAAGAAGAATGTGATGAAAGAAGAAGAAAGTAGAAGAGGACGTAGATGAAGAAGATGATGAAGAAGAGAGAGAGAAAGAGTGACAGTGGCAAAGAAAATAGACAAATTAGAGAAAGAGAGATAGCGAGAGAGTGTGTGTGAGGAAAAGATTGATTTAATTGATTGATTGAGTAATTTATTTATGTAGATTACAATAATATATACTGGCAGAGAAAGAGAAAGAGAGAGAGAGAGGGAGAAAAAAGGGAGAGAGGAAGAAAAAATAAGATGAAGAGGATAAAAATACTTACAAGGGTAGCAGGTGTTTGTTTAGAAACAACAAATTCGACGCACCTTGTAAGTGAGTGAGGGGAGAGAGTGAGAGAGAGAATGTTAGTGAGGAAGAGGAGTCATTGATTATTTTGGAAGAGACAGAGAGAGAGAGAGAGAGTGAGAAAGAGAGAGAGTGTTTGTGAAAGAGGGTTTGAGGGCGTATGAGAAGTGTGGGAATATCGGACAGGTGTCACTAGCTAATATTGCCCTCCTTGTATTTTACTCTTCTTCTTCTTCTTCTTCTACTTCTCATTTTTCAACTTATTCTAGTTCTACTTCTTCCTCTTCTTCTTCTTCTTCTTCTTCCTCTTCTTTTTCTTCCTCTTCTTCTTCTTCTTCTTCTTCCCCTACCCCTTCTTCTCCATCTATGTCCTCTGCTACTTTATCGTCACCATCTTCTTCTTTCACCTCCTTCTTCTTATTATTCTTCTCCTTTCTCTTTCTCTTCAACTTGTTGTTTCTCTTCAACTTCTTCTTCTTCTTCTTCTTCTTCCTCTTCTTCTTCTTCTTCTTCTTCTTCCCCTACCTCTTCTTCTCCATCTATGTCTTCTGCTACTTTATCGTCACCATCTTCTTCTTTCACCTCCTTCTTCTTATTATTCTTCTCCTTTCTCTTTCTCTTCAACTTGTTGTTTCTCTTCAACTTCTTCTTCTTCTTCCTCTTCTTCTTCTTCTTCTTCTTCTTCCCCTACCTCTTCTTCTCCATCTATGTCTTCTGCTACTTTATCGTCACCATCTTCTTCTTTCACCTCCTTCTTCTTATTATTCTTCTCCTTTCTCTTTCTCTTCAACTTGTTGTTTCTCTTCAACTTCTTCTTCTTCTTCTTCTTCTTCTCTCTTCTTCTTCTTCTTCTTCTTCTTCTTCTTCTTCTCTTCTTCTTCTTCTTCTTCTTCCTCTTCTTTTTCTTCCTCTTCTTCTTCTTCTTCTTCTTCTTCTTCTTCTTTTTCTTCCTCTTCTTCTTCTTCCTCTTCTTCTTCTTCTTCTTCTTCCCCTACCTCTTCTTCACCATCTATGGTAGAGAGTTAGTGGGGAGGATATTTTTAATATTGTTTCCTTAGAATGGACATTGATATGTCCAAAGCTCCGCCAATTTATGTAGATGCATAACAATATAATTATTATCTATAGTTATTGTTATTATATTACAAATTGCTTTTTCATATCATATACAGTTCAATAATTATTTTCTTAGTCTATATTATGTAAATTCATCTATAATTTTGCTGTATTGTAAGCTATTGTATATAAGTGTATAAGACAGTATATATTGTAATCTACATAAATAAAGTACTCAATCAATCAATCAATCAATCAATCTCTCTCTCTCTCTCATGTAGATGCATAACAATATTATCTATAGTTATCACAAATTGCTTTTTTCATATCATATACACTTAAATAATTGTTTTCTTAGTCTATATCATGTAAATTCATCTATAATTCTGCTGTATTGTAAGCTATTGTATATGAGTGTATAAGCCAGTATATATTGTTATCTACATGAATAAAGTACTCAATCAATCAATCAATTCTCTTTCTCTTCAACTTCTTCTTCTTCTTCTTCCTCTTATTCTTCTTTTCAATAATTTGATTCAATTTTCTTTCCAATTCTAGATTCGTATTCGCTGTTTTTTGCAGGTTTTGGACGTAGATCCATTTTGGGAGCCCAGTACTGAGGAGGAATATGTGCATTTTGGTGAGAAGGCCGATTCAGCAAATCGCGCCCTCAAATACGTGGACGCTGTACGTAAACGCAAAGGGCTACCATTACGTCAACAGGTGGTTGCTAGCGCTGAGAAGCAACGTACGTTATCTAAGAATAAATAGATTTCTAATATTAATGGAGCAATCACTGGTGAATTTTTTTCAAATGCTAGGAATAGAATAGTTGGTTGTACAATACAAATCTACTTATGGGCGGATTTTGAAACCTCTAGTGATTTAGGGGAGGGTTTACATAGAGCAGTTAGAAGAATTGACTGTCAGAAGGATTCGAAATTCTAGAATCAGGCTCAACTGACACTTACGCGACTCAGGTGGAGAAGAGACTGGACTCTAGTGGAGAGCATGTGTTTCCAAATGGTGACACTCAGACCAGTCGATTCTAGTCTCCGCGACTCCACTCTAGTGGAGAGCATGTGTTTCCAAGGTGACGTCGCGGAGACTAGAATCGACTGGTCTGAGTGTCACCATTTGGAAACACATGCTCTCCACTAGAGTCCAGTCTCTTCTCCACCTGAGTCGCCCAAGTGTGAGTTGAGCCTGAGATCAACATTCTTTTAATGAAAACCCTAGGTTGTTGTCAAAATATCACTTATTCATTTCAAAAAAACACAAACATTTTTCAACACCAACATCTTCAGTGAAACATGTTTGAGATTTTTAAAATAAATAAGTGATATTTTGACAACAATGTAGGGTTTTCATTATCTCACCATCAACAGTATCAATATTTTTTATTTGATATTATTCATAAAATGAACATAAAGTTAATTTTCGTTTACATAAGAACTCTTCAAGTCTAATTTGAATTGTGTGTAATTGCCTGTTGAAACTTCTCTCAGTGTATTCTATTGTCCATCGAAATAGCTATTTATGTATTAAGAGCGTAATGCGCGACTTTATTGCTCGCGCAAAACATTTATCACGCTGATAATATTGCAAGAGCGATAAAGAAGCATTACACGCGAATTACATACAAAATTTTTTCTACAACTGCACAAACCTGTTAAATCACTTATATCTGGCGGAGTTTATAATAATTCGTCTACACTGATATCCATCATGGCTGTAGGATCGTTACAATTACCGACATTTTAGGTTAAGATCTGACCGAGAGTGGTTTGTCTTTTGGCGAGCTGCTTATCATCAGCTGATTAGAGAGCATAAAGAAACTCTTCTGCGCATGCGCAAATGATTTGCGAGTGTAAAGAAAATCTACTGCGCATGCGCGAATGATTTGCGAGTGTAAAGAAAAACTACTGCGCATGCACGAATGATTTGCGAGTGTAAAGAAAATCTACTGCGCATGCGCAAATGATTTGCGAGTGTAAAGAAAATCTACTGCGCATGCGCAAATGATTTGCGAGTGTAAAGAAAATCTACTGCGCATGCGCGAATGATTTGCGAGTGTAAAGAAAATCTACTGCGCATGAGCAGATGGTTAGTGAGCGTAAAAGTAGATTCTCCTCAGAAATAAGCTGTTTTACGAGGAGAATTGAGTATGTAAATTCTTTCTTTACGTGCAGTTGTGGAAAAAATTTATCATGAACTATTATTAGTTGTGAATAATAATAATAATTATTATTGTCAGTGAAGGAATGAATGATTAAATTGATGGATGGACAGCTGTTCCTCAGAATATTTTTAATTTTTATGTTGCTGTAAATTTTTGTTTTGTATTGAGTATTCTAAATTGTCTAAATTGTAATTTCAATAGTAATACACCTTATTGTATTCAACTTTAAGTTTATAGCTCTGATGATTTTCTGTTCAATCTTCCCCCAGTGTTTTTATTGTCGATTCATGAAATTAATTATCTATTATTTTTTATTTGTAATAATTATTGTCAATGCATAAATAATGAACAAGTTGCTCCTCAGAATATGTTTAGTTGTTTCATGTTACATTTTAAGTTGTAAGAAAATGTAAATTATACATTCAAAAACATTTTGTATGCTCTTGATTAAAGATAAATAATCCATTATTTCTGTTTTTGAATCTATTATTATAGACCTTGACCCCTCTCACACTTGTCTCTATAGCTTCTAGGACTAGAAATGAAAACTAAAAATCTGAATACTCTTTTTTGAATTCAAATTCAAATTCAAAATTCAAATTCAAATGATCTTTATTCACAAAAAAAGTAACACAGCAGCAGAAACATTAGATAAATAGTGAATATTCCCCACAAAGACAACAAGTCTGGGTGTGAGGAATGAGCATCGGAGTTAATTGTTTACTCACAGCATATTTCATGAGTAAACAAAAAAAAATCTGGTGTGATACTCTCACACAACGTTTCTTGCTCATTGAACTGTAAGCCCCATTCTTAAACGAGAATAATACAGGGGAATAACATAATGACGATTGGCGGCAACATATTTGAAACTACGATCACACTTCTGTATATGTGTATATATAATTGTTTTCGCCACACTGCACAGAAAGCTGTTGTTTTCCAGTCCCTACGTAGATCTGAAAGACATTGTTTGCAGATGACTCTCGTCTGACGTCAGACAGGTTTCTTTCCGGCCTGGCCGGAAAGAGTACCCTTCCAGCCGCTAACATGGAACTAAGAAGGTGATCAGAAAACAGCTGATCAAAAAACTTTTCATTATATGTGTTCATTATTCAATAATTAAAACATTTATAATAATATCATCTTATTGTCATTTGAAAGAATAAAAAAGTATAAACTCAACCTCCTCCCACATAATTGAACATCATCTTTCAGGTTATTTAGACAAATCAGAATAAAAAATAAAAATACTTGGACAATTTCCTGATATTCAGATTATCTCAGATTTGCTAGAGCTATCACCTTCCACTTCTGCTTTCGGAAGTGCTTAGTAAACACTATTCTCATATACTGTATATATTATATATATATATATATATATATATATATATTATATATATATTGTTTTTTTTTGTGTGTGGCGAAAAATAGCGTTCGCACCAAGGGCAAAAATGTTTTTCCGGCTCTCAATCTTTTCTAGTCCTCGGCCTACGGCCTCGGACTTGAAAACCGATTTCGAGCCGGAAAAATCTTATTTCCTGCTCTAGGTGCGAAATATACTAAATCAGAGTACTTTTTCCTTTGTGTAAATTGCGAAATTCAATGATTTTTTAAAAAGTCGTCAAAACAGCTGTTCCACAGATGAAATATCTCTACTATGTGTTCTTTTTATGAACTGCCCTACCTACCTCATGCACGAGAAAGAGGTTACAAAGTACATTTCTCAAGGATGGGGTGGAACCCCCATTACTTTCCCAGAAAGGAGACTCATGCCAGTTGATAGAGCTGATAAATAACAGAGTATGAATTTGAAAAAAATTGGTCAAGTCATTGTTGAGAGAATCGTGAAAAACATGGTTTTTTAGTCACTATCCGCCATTTTTCTCAAGAATATTACGGAGCTCCTGCAATTTTCCCGGAAATGAGACTCATGTCAGTTGATAAGGCTTATAAATAGCTATCCATGGTATAAATTTGAATAAAATCGTTAGAGCCGTTTTCGAGAAAACATAGATTCTCAATTTACCGAGGATGGTTATAGGCCTATTTGGAATTCTCCAAGATTTTATAACGGCAAGTTTTCAGTTTGTCAACTGGCTTGACAAGAATTGGCTTTTACACGTAGGGGATAAGAAATTCACGATTGACGCATCATCACGTCTCAACTACTCAACTGATTGACTTGAAATTTCGCACATAGATTCTCAATTTACAGAGGATGGTTATTGGCTTATTTTGAACTCTTCAAGATCTCAGTAGGTCAAGTTTTCAGTTTGTCAAGCTTTTAAATAGATCCTTGCGGAGCACGGGTTACCTGCTAGTCTATAATATAATAGAGGAAAGAATTAATTGTCTTATACACGTAGGGGATAGGAAATTCACGAATGACGCATCATCACGTCCCAACTACTCAACTCATTAAATACCCTAGAATTCTCAGTCCAATCATTTGAAAAAAAAATTATAATTTAGATTGTTTACAAACCAAATTGATTAACAAAATAACACTCGCTAATCACTTAAAATTGTCAAATAATGATTAACTTTGAAGATTATAATATACTCTAGTTTAGAATGATTATCATGTCATGTCAACCAATCAGATTATTTTGATCATTCGATTAAAATTGCTAGATAATATTTCTCGCTGATTGATTACACAGCTGAAAATAACTCTGTCTCTCTCCCACACACGCATCTTCTGTTTCGACAGACGACGAAATTATCATCTGTTTTTCCCAGGTGAAATGTTTATTATCCTTTTCATGTCCTTCAGCGATTTAGCCCAGGGATGAGACCTAGCGCAATCGAATTTTTATATCATAAACCTACTATGTTCCAAATTTCGTGAAAATCGTTAGAGCCGTTTTCGAGATCCGTTGAACATAAATCTATATATATAAAAGCGAAATGGCACTCACTCACTGACTGACTGACTCACCCACTCACTCACTCACTCGCAGAACTAAAAATCTACGGACCAAAAACGTTCAAGTTTGGTAGGTAAGTTCAGTTGACCCTTTAGAGGCGCACTAGAAATCTTTTGGCAATATTTAACTCTAAGGTTGTTTTTAAGGGTTTAAAGTTCGTCTTTTAGCATGTATATTCTTCTTCTCCCAATCTCTTAATATAATTGAAATTCCATATCATATGTTACTATAGAACTATAATCTAGATAGAGTACCTCTTCGAAACAGTTGTTAACTGGCCACAAAATTAATTTTTGTGTAGTTGAGAAGTTGATATTGTGGTAATTATTCATATTGAATGAAAAAGACTAAGAAATTGTCAAAAAACCACTGATTTATTGATAATTAGAAAGACCGGTTTCCGGTTATTACACCATTGTCAATCTCTGATAAACTAAAACTAAATACAAGAGCAGCAGAATTTATACGAGGGGGAGGAGACTGTCTAGCTAGGCCAATGGCAGGCGTTCATGCCCTCGACCAATAGCAGTACTCGCCTACTCGTATAAATTCTGCTGCTCTTGTATTTAGTTTTAGTTTATCAGAGATTGACAATGGTGTAATAACCGAAAACGGTCTATCTAATTATCTATAAATCAGTGGTTTTTTGACAATTTCTTAGTCTTTTTCATTCAACTAAATTAATAATTTTGCCAGGTTGGCATTAAGTTGAGTTGACTTTGTTAGGTTGGCACCAAGTTGAAGATTTAAATGCATTTATCGCGGAAAAATTGATTGGGCACTGCTACTTTAATCCTGGGAATTAATAGGATATATTACTAGCAGTCAGGCTCGCTTCGCTCGCCATATCCATTTAGCCAGTCGTTTAGTCTGGACCCCCGACTGGATCGTCCTAACATATGATAAAAATGCTCAAGCTCGCCTGCTGATCTCATTCTTGGACTATCCAGTCGGGGGTCCAGACGGATATGGCTAGACGGATATGGCGAGCGAAGCGAGCCTGACGGCTAGTAACCATATAAATATCCAGATATAAAAATAACCAGATATGAATATTTATACAGAAATTGCTCGCTTGATATAATAGGATTAGAGAAATAAGAATTTTATCAACTCACAAACAAAAATACCGTACTGCAAATATATCTGCAATATTTTCTATTACGAATGGCCTACCTCTACATTTGTGACGAGCTGTATTCAAATTTTCGGCAACTCATTAAATCATTAAATCACATCCTGCCAATTAAAAATTCCTACAATAAATATTCATTAATCAAGGTTTGGAAGTTCTTGAGCTGGTAGATCAAAATCAAACTGTTCATCTTCATTAAACTGATGATTAAAAACCGAATCGTCTATCTTGAATATCTGTCTATATTATTACGTTTATATCTATATCCATACTATATGATATAAGAAATAAATGCATTTTATAATAAGAGAGAATAGGGTTGTGTTTGTTCGTTTGTTCGCATCAAAACATGTCAACTTGTGGATTGCATACCGGAAAAATCTGGCGTGGCACACTCACACAACTTTCCTTGCCGTTATGAAAATTGATCACCTGACGCTAGTGTTCACGCGCAACTCAAGTCTATTATTCTAAGATCTGAGCCAGCGGGTGACAGGACAATAACGCTGGAGACACACGAAGTCTGCTATCTCTTCATAGTGAATGATTTAATAGAATCAACAGTTGCCAACAGTTTGCAATTGAATAATAACATTTTCTCGAATTTCGAGCTTATTTTCAATTTTAGGTGAAAATGTTACTGAACATTAATGTAGAGATTCTCATGCTCAATCTTTTCCACTTGAATTTTTTTGTTTAAATTGTACTGAAGCCTGATAATTGGGTATCTAAAATCAAACTTTGCATAGATGAGGCGGAGCTCCTGAAATTTTTACAGATATGGGACTTGTGGCAGTTGATATAGCTTATCAATGACTACTTTAGGTATGAATTTGATCAAAATCGTTGGAGCCGTTTTCGAGAAAATCGCGAAAAACCCTGTTTTTGACAACATTTTCGCCAATTCAGCCGCCATCTTGAATTGCATTTGATCGAAATTGTTCGTGACGGATCCTTATAGGGGAAGGACCTTAAGTTCCAAATTTCAAGTGATTCCGTTAATTGGGAGATGAGATATCGTGTACACAGACGCACATACACTCACACCACACACACACACACACACACACACACCACACACACCACACACACACACACACACACACCACACACACACACACACACAACCACACACACCACACCACCACACCACACACACACACACACACAACACACACACACACACACACACACACACACACCACACACACAACACACACACACCACACACACCACCACACACACCACACACCACACACCACCACACACACACACACACACACACACACCACACACACACACACACCACACACACACACACCACACACACACACACACACACACACACCACACACACAACACACACACACACACACACACAACCACACACACACACACACACCAACACACACACACACACACCACACACACACACACACCACACACACACACACACACATCACAACTATATTATATATATATATATATAATATATATATATATATATATATATATATATATATATATATATATTATATATATATAATATATATACAGACCAATACCCAAAAACCACTTTTTTGGACTCAGGGGACCTTGAAACGTATAGAAATTTACAAATAGGGGTACCTTAATTTTTTTCGGAAAGCAATACTTTCCTTACCTATGGTAATAGGGCAAGGAAAGTAACAATCAATCAATCAATCTCTCACTCTATCACTCTCACTCGCTCTCTCTCTCTCCCACTTCTATATCCATTTCACTTTTTTCTCTTTCGCGACGAAGTGAGTGTTATTCGATTTTGGTTGTCGACTGATTAAAAGGATCGATTGTATGCAAATAGAGTTGTGGAAGCTACAAACGGCGCAAGCAAATTACATCCATAATGAACTCTTTTCGGAATTTTTAATTAATTAAACACCTAGCGCCTGCCATAGTGAAAGTGAATTGTCACAGTTGTATTCCGTGGTTCAATATCAAAGCAGTGACATTGTGTCGATTTTTTTCTGATAGTATAACTGGAATTTATCCTCGACTTTTACTTTCACGTTTAAGTCTATAATATTGTGAACTTCTATTGAAGAAGGTAAGATATTAATCTTGTCTATGATAAAGGAAAGAACTGGCTTCTACACGTAGGAGATAGGAAATTCACGAATGACGCATCATCACGTCTCAACTACTCAACTCATTAACTTGAAATTTTGCATATAAATGGGCATACAAGGAAAATCCAATAAGTCCATAAGAGAGAATTTTTCAGAAAATCAATTTCTAATTTCTAACATCAATCATAATTTCCTTATACTGATTTGTCACAAAATAATTTCATACTGCAGGAAATTAAAATTCTCTACTTTACTGATAATTAATTATTTAACATTCATAGTTTATATAATTAATTTGACCGAGCGAAGTGAGGTCTAAGATTCAAGTCGACGGTTTGGCATTTCTCTTAATGTTTAAATGTTCATCTTTTTATATGTTGTGCATTTACGGCGAAACGCGGTAATAGATTTTCATGAAATTTTACAGGTATGTTCCTTTTTAAATGGCGCGTCGACGTATTTATAAGGTTTTTGGAAATTTTGCATTTCAAGGATAATATAAAAGGAAAAAGGAGCCTCCTTCATTCGCCAATATTACGGTAAAATCAGACTATAAAATTATTCATCATAAATCAGCTGTCTAGTGGACTATAATACTACCCGTTCAAAAACATCGAACATCTTGAAAATGTATCTTTCCATTAACGTTAGTAGACAGTAGTTGACTATAATACTACCTGTTCAAAAACATCGAACATCTTGAAAATGTATCTTTCCATCAACGTTGTAGACAGTTGCAGCCAGACCTGATAACAGCGCTCACACTCACATTCCGGGACGACACGTCACGGTACGATAGGACAGAAAGCTCTATGTTTATTTAGGATTTTTTCTAGACATTTTTAATTGATGAATTATTTATTAATATTTTCGAGAAAACATAACAACAGGTCAATGTAACTCACTGAACGCGAGGTCAACTGTTCACAGAACTACTAGTTGACCGAGCGAAGTTAGTTCTAAGATTCAAGTTGACGGTTTGGCATTTCTCTTAATGTTTATCTTTCCATCAACGTTGTAGACAGTTGCAGCCAGACCTGATAACAGCGCTCACACTCACATTCCGGGACGACACGTCACGGTACGATATAGGACAGAAAGCTCTATATTTATTTAGGATTTTTTCTAGACATTTTTAATTGATGAATTATTTATTAATTTTCGAGAAAACATAACAACAGGTCAATGTAACTCACTGAACGCGAGGTCTACTGTTCACAGAACTACTAGTTGACCGAGTGAAGTAAGTTCTGAGATTCAAGTCGACGGTTTGGCATTTCTCTTAATGTTTAAATATGTTTTAATGTTCAGATGTTTAAATGTTTATATGTTGCGCATTTACGGCGAAATGCGGTAATGGATTTTCATGAAATTTGACAGATATGTTACCTTTTTATTGCGCGTCGACGTATATACAAGGATTTTGGAAATTTTGCATTTCAAGGATAATATAAAAGGAAAAAGGAGCCTCCTTCATTCGCCAATATTACGGTAAAAATCAGACTATAAAATTATTCATCATACATCAGCTGTCTAGTGGACTATAATACTACCCGTTCAAAAACATCGAACATCTTGAAAATGTATCTTTCCATTAACGTTAGTAGACAGTAGTTGACTATAATACTACCTGTTCAAAAACATCGAACATCTTGAAAATGTATCTTTCCATCAACGTTGTAGACAGTTGCAGCCAGACCTGATAACAGCGCTCACACTCACATTCCGGGACGACACGTCACGGTACGATAGGACAGAAAGCTCTATGTTTATTTAGGATTTTTTCTAGACATTTTTAATTGATGAATTATTTATTAATATTTTCGAGAAAACATAACAACAGGTCAATGTAACTCACTGAACGCGAGGTCAACTGTTTCACAGAACTACTAGTTGACCGAGCGAAGTTAGTTCTAAGATTCAAGTTGACGGTTTGGCATTTCTCTTAATGTTTATCTTTCCATCAACGTTGTAGACAGTTGCAGCCAGACCTGATAACAGCGCTCACACTCACATTCCGGGACGACACGTCACGGTACGATAGGACAGAAAGCTCTATATTTATTTAGGATTTTTTCTAGACATTTTTAATTGATGAATTATTTATTAATTTTCGAGAAAACATAACAACAGGTCAATGTAACTCACTGAACGCGAGGTCTACTGTTCACAGAACTACTAGTTGACCGAGTGAAGTAAGTTCTGAGATTCAAGTCGACGGTTTGGCATTTCTCTTAATGTTTAAATATGTTTTAATGTTCAGATGTTTAAATGTTTATATGTTGCGCATTTACGGCGAAATGCGGTAATGGATTTTCATGAAATTTGACAGATATGTTACCTTTTTATTGCGCGTCGACGTATATACAAGGATTTTGGAAATTTTGCATTTCAAGGATAATATAAAAGGAAAAAGGAGCCTCCTTCATATGCCAATTTTAAAGTAAAAATCAGACTATAGAATTATTCATCATAAATCAGCTGACAAGTGATTACACAGATGTGTGGAGAAGCCAGTCTATTGCTGTATTTCCATAAGGTCTATAGTTTCAATCAGGTACTTGGGGATGAGAATACTGCGTGAGGTCTACTGTTTACACAACTACTAGTTAAGATGATATATTTTGTTGATTAATTGTTAATTCTACATTGTTGAGAACCGAACTGGCAACAGAGCAAAGCGAGAACGAGATAGCGATATCTGCTTTGTTGAATGATAGACAAGGATAGCAATACCATTGCTAATCAAACACTGCCATTATAACGTGGACCTCACTACAGTTGTACATTTCATGTCAATAAGCCGCTTTAGTTTCCCAATGGTGTAGCTATCTTGTCTAATAATAATAATAATAATAATAATAATAATAATAATAATAATAATAATAATGAATAATAAAGATTTAAGACATTTCTTGTCTTAAGATTGTCTTAGATTTGACAAAGCAGATAGCGCTATCCTTTTCTATAGTGATGTCCACGTTATAATGGCATTGTTTGATTAGCAATGGTATTGCTATCCTTGTCTATCATCTTCATATTATCATCTTTGTATCATATTCGTATAGTGAGGTCCACGTTGTGAAGGCAGTGTTTGATTAACATTGGTGTTGTTATCCTTGTCTATCATTCCACTAAGCAGATAGTGCTATTCCTTTCCACGAAGTTGCCACATCGTTTTCTGACAATTTAGAAAGATTTTCCCTTTTTGTGTAGTTGAGAAGTTGATATTGTGGTAATTATTCATATTGAATGAAAAAAGACTAAGAAATTGTAAAAAAAACACTGATTTATTGATAATTAGAAAGACCGGTTTCGGTTATTACACCATTGTCAATCTCTGATAAACTAAAACTAAATACTAGTAGGCGAGTACTGCTATTGGTCGAGGGCATGAATGCCTGCCATTGGCCTAGCTAGACAGTCTCCTCCCCCTCAACGGTGTGACAAAATGGCGGCTTAAGCAACAGAATCGCCATGATAATAAAATTGTACTCGCCTACTAGTATAAATTCTGCTGCTCTTGTATTTAGTTTTAGTTTATCAGAGATTGACAATGGTGTAATAACCGAAACCGGTCTTTCTAATTATCAATAAATCAGTGTTTTTTGACAATTTCTTAGTCTTTTTTCATTCAATATTTAGAAAGATAGTCAACAAAGTATATTATTTGACAGTGACTGTTTATGTTTCAATGTACATAACATAATTATGTTGACTTAGAGCTTTGTGGGTTGCTTACAAAAACATTAGGCTATATTTAATTATTTATTTATGTAATTTCGTATTTATTTATTCATTAATTAATCTAATAATGTATTAATTGATTAACTTAGGGCCGGTTTCAGAGCTCGGGATTTATCCATGTTCTAGACTTTAAACAGCTGGAGTCAGAAAATTGGCTTTCCGAAACGGGGCGTAGTCGCAGTTTTTATGATAATATTCATTTTCTCACTTCTATCATTGGAAATGTTTTTCTTGACGAAATGAAACATTCCTAAATAGTTCGAAATAGCTGAAACATCACACTATTTTCTCTTTAATTTATTTTGTGTTCAAGTTTCGAGCTTAATTCAAAATAGCTGAAATTATAATTCAAAATTTTGGTCTTCAATTGTCCAGTTTTTCGAAATTTAATTCAAACGTGGACTGCGACTGCGCCCCGTCTCAGATGCCAATTTTCTGACTCCAGCTGTTTAAGTCTAGAATTTGGGCTCAACTGACACGTCTTAGGCGACTCAGGTGGAGAAGAGACTGGACTCTAGTGGAGAGCATGTGTTTTGAAATGGTGACGTCGCGGAGACTAGAATCGACTGGTCTGAGTGTCACCATTTGGAAACACATGCTCTCCACTAGAGTCCAGTCTCTTCTCCACCTGAGTCGCCCAAGTGTCAGTTGAGCCTTAGCTAAATCCCGTGCTCGGAAACTGGTTCCAAATTATTTATTATCTATTAATTTATTTATTCAGTGACAGAAGGACTTGAAAATGGATTTCTATGAAGCTCGGGACAACTCTTTTGACAATATTTTACCAGAATTGGATGGAAAGTCGAACATAGAAGATTTCTTTGACGGATGTAATGTTCTTGTAACCGGAGTCACTGGCTTCATTGGGAACCTAGTCGTAGAGAAGCTATTAAGGTAAATTCATTTTTCCCTTTTTGTGTAGTTGAGAAGTTATATTGTGGTAATTATTCATATTATTCAATTATACAGTATCAACACAATATGATACAGTATCAACACACATGATACAGTATCACCACCATATGATACAGTATCATCCCAACTTGATACACAACACAATAATTTTATACAATCCTTCAAACCTTGAATGAATTCTACAAACCATGGCATATCTTCTTATGCTATCATTTTCCTATGGTATCACCATAGATGATACAGTATCACCACAATATGATACAGTATCACCACAATATGATACAGTATCAACACAATATGATCATAACTTGATAAGCAACACCATAATTTGATACAAAACTTGAAAACTTTTAATAAATTCTACAAACCATGGCATAATTTCTTATGCTATATTTTCTCTTTGCATGAAATAAATTCACCTTAAATAAAAATACTAAGAAATTGTCAAAACCACAGATTTATTGATAGTTAGAAAGACCAGTTTCGGTTGTTACACCATTGTCAATCTCTGATAAACTAGAACTAAATACAAGAGCAGCAGAATTTATACTAGTAGGCAAGTACTGCTGTTGGTCAAGGGCATGAACGCCTGCAATTGGCCCAGCTAGACAGTCTCCTCCCACTTTGTTATCATGGCGAGTCTGCTGCTTAAGCCGCCATTTTGTGACACCGTTAAGTGGGAGGAGACTGCCCTTGCCCAAAAGCAGTACTCGCCTACTAGTATAAATTCTGCTGCTCTTGTATTTAGTTTTTGTTTATGAGAGATTGACAATGGTGTAACAACCGAAACTGGTCTTTCTAACTATCAATAAATCTGTGGTTTTTGACAATTTCTTAGTATTTTTATTTAAGGTGAATTTATTTCATGCAAAGAGAAAATATAACATAAGAAATTATGCCATGGTTTGTAGAATTTATTAAAAGTTTTCAAGTTTTGTATCAAATTATGGTGTTGCTTATCAAGTTATGATCATATTGTGTTGATACTGTATCATATTGTGGTGATACTGTATCATCTATGGTGATACCATAGAAAGATGATAGCATAAGAAGATATGCCATGGTTTGTAGAATTCATTCAAGGTTTGAAGGTTTGTATAAAATGATTGTGTTGTGTATCAAGTTGAGATGATACTGTATCATATGGTGGTGATACTGTATCATGTGTGTTGATACTGTATCATATTGTGTTGATACTGTATAATTTAAAGGTTTGGTGAGCTGGAATTTCTAATTAAGGCCCGGTTGCACAAAAACCTGATGAATTTAAATCACGATTAAATGCAACAAGATCAATCAGAGAAGAAAATAATTTTAATAAGAAGGCTTCTCTGATTGGCTCTCTGACCGGCACTCAGTCTTCTTCTCCTTCTTCTTCTTCTTCTTCTTCTTCTTCATCTTGTGAATGAGTCAACTGAGTCATCAGTTTCTATCTTATTTTTATAGATGCTGCCCAGGGATTAATAAGTTATACTTTTTTATTCGGCTGAAGAAGAATTTATCGGAGAAAGAGAGAGCTTTAGAAGTGATAAACGAATTGGTGAGTTTTCAATAAGTTCTAGAAACTTTTAACTTCTAAATTCTCTGCCTTTTATAGAGGACTAGCCGTCAGGTTCGCTTCGCTCGCCATATCCGTCTAGCCAGGGGGCTCCGCCCCCTGGACCCCCGACTGGATCGTCCAAGAATGAGATCAGCAGGCTCGCGTTGGGCATTTTTATCATATGTTAGGACAATCCAGTCGGGGGTCCAGACTAAACGGCTGGCTAAACGGATATGGCGAGCGAAGCGAGCCTAACGGCTAGTAATATAATATTCCCAGGATTGAAGTAGCAGTGTCCAATCAATTTTTCCGCAATAAATGCATTTAAATCTTCAACTTGGTACCAACCTAACAAAGTCAACTCAACTTAATGCCAACCTGACAAAATTATTAATTTAGTTGCCAGTTAACAACTGTTTCGAAGAGGTACTCTATCTAGATTATAGTTCTATAGTAACATATGATATGGAAAATTCAATTATAATTAAGAGATTGGGAGAAGAAGAATATACATGCTAAAATACGAACTTTAAACCCTTAAAAACAACCCTTAGAGTTAAAATATTGCCAAAAGATTCCTTAGTGCGCCTCTAAAGGGCCAACTGAACATACCTACCAAATTTGAACGTTTTTGGTCCGGTAGATTTTTAGTTCTGCGAGTGAGTGAGTGAGTGAGTGAGTGAGTGAGTGAGTGAGTGCCATTTCGCTTTTATATAAAATTATATAGAAGATTATCCAATGTAATATGAAAGGCCGGCTTCCGAGCTCGGGATTTAGCTAAGTTCTAGGCTTTAAACAGCTGGAGTCAGAAAATTGGCTTTCCGAAACGCCGTCCACATATGAATTGAAATTCAAAAAATCTGGTGTTGTACACTCACACAACTTTCCTTGCTCATTGAACTGTGAGCCTCATTCTCAAAAGAGAATAATTTAGAGGAATAACATAATGACGATTGGCGGCAACATATTTGAAACTACGATCAGACTACTGTATATGTGGTATAATTGTTTTCAGAGTACTTTTCCTTTGTGTAAATTGTGAAATTCGATGATTTTTTGAAAGTCGTCAAAACAGCTGTTCTACAGATGAAATATTTCGACTATGTGTTCTTTTTTTAAACTGCTCTACCTACCTACATCATGCACGAGAAGGAGTTTACAAAGTCCATTTCTCAAGGATGGGGTGGACCCCATTAGTTTCCAAGGGAAAAGACTCATGCCAGTTGATAGAGCTGATAAATAACTATACAGGTACTATAGCTATAGGTATAAATAGCTATACAGTAATTATCCGCCATTTTTCTCAAGAATACTACGCAGCTCCTGCAATTTTCCCAGAAATGAGACTTATGTCAGTTGATAGGGCTTATAAATAGCTTTCCATGGTATAAATTTGAAGAAAATTGTTAGAGCCGTTTTCGAGAAAACCGTGAAAAACATGGTTTTTTAGTAATTATCCGCCATTTTTCTCAAGAATACTACGCAGCTCCTGCAATTTTCCCAGAAATGAGACTTATGTCAGTTGATAGGGCTCATAAATAGCTTTCTATGGTATAAATTTGAAGAGAATCGTTAGTGTCATTTTCGAGAAAACCGTGAAAAACATGGTTTTTTAGTAATTATCCGCCATTTTTCTCAAGAATATTACGGAGCTCCTGCAATTTTCCCAGAAATGAGACTCATGTCAGTTGATAGGGCTTATAAATAGGGCTTATCCATGGTATAAATTTGAAGAAAATCGTTAGTGCCATTTTCGAGAAAACCGTGAAAAACATGGTTTTTTAGTAATTATCCGCCATTTTGCTCAAGAATATTACGGAGCTCCTGAAATTTCCCCAGAAATGAGACTCATGTCAGTTGATAGGGCTTATAAATAGGGCTTATCCATGGTATAAATTTGAAGAAAATTGTTAGAGCCGTTTCCGAGAAAACCGTGAAAAACATGGTTTTTTAGTAATTATCCGCCATTTTTTCCGCCATCTTGGATTGAATTCTATTGAATTTCTAATTGTTGGGTCCTTATGGTATAAGGACCTTAAGTTTAAAATTTCAAGTCAATCGGTTGATTAGGAATGGAGTTATCGTGTTCATAGACACATACACACAGACACAGACACACACACACACACACACACACACACACACACACACACACACACACACACACACACACACCACACACACACACACACACACACACACACATAAACACACTCAGACCAACACCCAAAAATCATGTTTTTGGACTCAGGGGACCTTGAAACGTATAGAAAAGTTGAAATTGGGGTACCTTAATTTTTTTTTGGAAAGCAATAGGCCTACTTTCCTTACCTATGGTAGTAGGGCGAGGAAAGTAAAAACTAGAAAATTGAACACTTAATAAAATGAAGAGAAATAGTGTGAAGTTTCAGCTGTTTTGAATTATTTTGGAATGTTTCATTTCGTCAAGGAAAAACGTTTCCAATAATTATTATTATTATAGACATGAGAAAATAAAGATTATCATAAAAACTGTGACTACGCCCCGTTTCTGAAAGCCAATTTTCTGACTCCAGTCTAGAATTCAGCTGAATCCCGAGCTCGGAAACCGGCCTCAAATGTTCATTCTTATTTTAGAATAATCAATTATATTCCATTAGCCAAGAGAATATATTTTTCCTACAGTTACGTTGAAAAGTGGCCATTGCTGCACTGATTACAGAACGCAAAGAATCACTTTTCCGCTCTAGTGCGGGAAAAATTTTTCTGCACTCCAGATTTGCAACATGGCAACGCAAAATACTTAGTAGGTTATATGGAGCAACAGTGCAGCAAAATCAAAATGAAGTTGGTAACAGTGACTGCTGTGGCTGCTATAGTGAGCAGAGGTGCAACCAAGCACAACGCGCTAATTATTATTCATTATATATTATAACCAAGGACAACGAGGACTTTAGGATTTTAGGATTAAGGTTTTTATTAATAATAAAATTACACAGAAAAACATTTGATGGATTTCAGGCAATTTTACCCATAATTACCCACTTTTCATATTCAATGGTAACTGTAGGAAAAACTTAATGTGAAATACGTGCGCAAAGTTCCTCTGCTGCACTCAACAAACCTTTCAGTACAGTAAACGTTTCTTTCGGTGCAGCAAACTGTCACTTTGCGCACTAGTTGCACAAATAACTATTTTCGCTCTGTTACCTTGAAAAGTGACCATTCCTGCACTGATTACAGAACGCAAAGAATCGCTTTTCCGCTCTAGTGCGCAAAGTATTACTTTGCGTACTCTTAATACTTAGCGTATTATCTTGCAGCCATCCCAATCAGCTGTTGACATTTTTGGCGTGTATTTTGAATGTGAATTTATTCTATTTTTTCCTTTTTTGTTTTTCAAAAGAATAAAAATGAGAACTCATTAAATTATGCATTATTAATTAATTATTCATTATTTCAAAATAGTTATTTGTGCAACTAGTGTGCAAAGTGACAGTTTGCTGCATCGAAAAGAAACGTTTATGTTTGGAATGATGGAATGGTTTCTTGAGTGCAGCAGAGGAACTTTGCGCACATATTTCACATTAAAATTTTCCTACAGTTACCATTGAATATGAAAAGTGGGTAATTATGGGTAAAATTGCCTGAATAATGTATGTGTGTTTGAATGGCGGGGGGCAGCTGTGTGGTGTGTGCTGTGGTGGCACTGTGCTGTCGTTGTCCTCCATTATAATATCTACTTAATAATTAGCGCGTTGTGCTTGGTTGCACCTCTGCTCACTATAGCAGCCACAGCAGTCACTGTTACCAACTTCATTTTGATTTTGCTGCACTGGTGCTCCATATAAACTACTAACTATTTTGCGTTGTCATGCTGCAAATCTGGAGTACGCAAAGCACTCACTTTGCGCACTAGTGCGGAAAAGTGATTCTTTGCAGCCTGCAATCAGTGCACAAATGGTCACTTTTCAGGGTATCTGTAGGAAAAATATTTTTTCATTCATAAATTGATTGGTTGAAAAATTATTTAGAAATCAAGATTTACTCAAAATTATTCAAATTTTCAAATTAATTGGATCATCAAGTTTAAAATAAATTAAAGTTGTTATCAATTACAAAATTATACAGACAAACATTTGATGGATTCCAGCCATCATTTTACCCATAATCAACCACTTCTCATATTCAATGGTAACTGTAGGAAAATTTTAATGTGAAATACGTGCGCAAAGTTCCTCTGCTGCACTCAAGAAACCATTCCATCATTCCAAACATAAACGTTTCTTTCCTTGCAGCATACTGTCACTTTGCGCACTAGTTGCACAAATAACCATTTAATGATTGAATAAAAATCTTTCAAGGTTGAGAGCGAATATTTTGTCAATTATCATATTTCTACATTTTTGAAAAACGATCTGGAAACATTGTGGAGGTTGAAAAGGATAGCGCTATCTGCTTTGTCGAATGATAGACAAAGATAGCAACACCAATGTTGATCAAATACTGCCATTATAACGTGGACCTCACTATAGAACTAGAACAACTACAACATGATACAGTATCAACACAGTATGATACACAACACCATAATTCGATATAAAACTTCCAAACCTTGGCAACAGTGCAAAAAGGATAGCGCTATCTGTTTTGTCGAATGATAGACAAGGATAGCAACACCAATGTTAATCAAATACTGTCATTGGCGTTAATGTTTTGTCGAATGATAGACAAGGATAGCAACACCAATGTTAATCAAATACTGTCATAAAAACGTGGACCTCACTATAGAACGAGAATAACCACAACATGATACACAACACCATAATTTGATACAAAACTTTTAATCTTTGGCAACAGTGTAAAAAGGATAGTGCTATCTGCTTTATCGAATGATTGACAAGGATAGCAATGTTGAATCAAATACTGTCATAATAACGTGGACCTCACTATAGAACAAGTACAACCACAACATGATACAGTATCAATACATATGATACAGTATCATCTCAACTTGATACACAGCACTATGATTTGATACATTCGTTATCTGCTTTGTGGAATGATAGACAAGGATATAGTGAGGTCCACGTTATAATGACAGTAATTTATCAACTTAAGTGTTGCTATCCTTGTCTATTATTCGACAAAGCAGGTATTTCTATCCTTTTCTTGCTCCACAACGATGCCAAATCTGTTTTTGACAATGTAGAAAGATAATTAATCACGGCAGAGAATCGGCAACGCTGTTCTCCCATCTCAATCCACTGTCATTATAACGTGGACCTCACTATAGCAACACCAATGTTGATCAAATACTGCCATTATAACGTGGACCTCACTATAGAACGAGAACAACCACAACATGATACAGTATCAACACAATATGATACAGTATCATCTCAACTTGATACACAACACCATAATTTGATACATAACGTCGACAGATTTAAGTCCTGATTGAAGTCCTAATCAGGTAATTCTAAATATTTTTTTTTTCTAGGTTTTTGATCATGTGAGAAAGCAAAATCCAAATTTCATGGATAAAATCGTGGTGGTAGCTAGTGACTGCAGTTTGCCAAATTTGGGCCTTGGAGAGAAGGAGAGGAAAATGGTTTTGGATACAAATATAGTTTTCCATATAGCAGCCACATTGAGATTTGATGATCATTACAGACATTCTTTCCAAACCAATGTACAGGCTACCAAAGATCTACTGGAAATCGCAAAGGATATGAAACATTTGAAGGTAAAATTTTGCACTAATAATACCTAATATCGGTGACCGAGTTTCGCTCAGAAGTACAAAAGCATAAAATAGTATATTTTGCACCTGGAGCACAAAATGAGATTTTTCCGGCTCGAAATCGGTTTTCAAGTCTGAGGCCGTAGGCCGAGGACTAGAAAAGAGTGAGAGCCGGAAAAACATGTTTGCCCGTGGTGCGAACGATATTTTTTGCCACACTACAGGTATTGCTGACAAAATAAATAAAGAATACAAAATAAAGAATACTTGTTATCGTACCTATCTCTTGATTTTAGTGGTAGAAGATTTGCAGGCAGGATTTCAGATTCTTTTAAAATTTCACTTGGAATATCACGGGCGTTGTCATCTTCAAGCATTTTTGAAAATTTGGAATGCGCTAGTCAACAATAAATAATTGAATAAAACTGGTTGCGAAGCGAATGCTGAATTAGTTTGATTGGAAACTCGAACTGAAATCATGGCGACTTCAGCTGATGAAGAAAGTGGACACTCGCCCGATCTAGCGGATGACTTATTAACTACGGACTTCCATGAGCGGCTGGAAAGTGACCACTTTCTGGCCTAGACTGGAAAAGAAACCCTTTTCTGACGGCAGACGAGAGTCGTCTGCAAACAAGGTCTTTCAGATCTACGTAGGGACTGGAAAACAGCTGCTTTCTGTGCAGTGTGGCGAAAAATTTATTAGGAAAGAAAAAATTATAATAACACTAGCCGTCAGGATCGCTTCGCTCGCCATATCCGTCCAGCCAGGGGCTCCGCCCCCTGGAACCCTGACTGGATCGTCCATGAATGAGATCAGCAGGCTCGCTTCGCTCGCCTGCATTTTTCATTTGGGCATTTTTATCATATGTTAGGACAATCCAGTCGGGGGTCCAGACTAAACGGCTGGCTAAACGGATATGGCGAGCGAAGCGAGCCTGACGGCTAGTAATATAATATTCCCAGGATTGAAGTAGCAGTGCCCAATCAATTTTTCCGCGATAAATGCATTTAAATCTTCAACTTGGTGCCAACCTAACAAAGTCAACTCAACTTAATGCCAACCTGACAAAATTATTAATTTAGTTGCCAGTTAACAACTGTTTTGAAGAGGTACTCTATCTAGATTATAGTTCTATAGTAACATGATATGATATGGAAATTTCAATTATAATTAAGAGATTGGGAGAAGAAGAATATACATGCTAAAAGACGAACTTTAAACCCTTAGAGTTAAAATATTGCCAAAAGATTTCTTAGTGCGCCTCTAAAGGGCCAACTGAACATACCTACCAAATTTGAACGTTTTTGGTCCAGTAGATTTTTAGTTCTGCGAGTGAGTGAGTGAGTGAGTCAGTCAGTCAGTCAGTCAGTGAGTGCCATTTCGCTTTTATATATATATATATATATATATATATATATATATATATATATATAGATTCATACAGAAATGTTCTATCTAATCACAGTAAATTGAGATTAATTCCCAGGGGAATGAAAAAATTTCCCTCACAAAGGCTTAGTTGCACAAAAGCCGGTTAAATTTTAATCCTGACTTTCTTCACGTGAAGCAAATCAAAGAAGACCATTTCAAAAACATGGATCTACTGGAATTGATCAGGTTTGAAAATAACCCGGCTTTTTTGCAACCGGCACCAAGTACCTGATTGAATGATTACAAAAGTCCAACAGCTGAGTCATAATTTTGACACAGTCCCACACACATGAACTTGCTCACTCACTTCCATCACCAACAGACGACGAAATAATCTATTATTATCAGCTGTTTTTCCAAGGATGAATAATAATTATCCTTTTAATGTCCTTCAGCGAGTTTTCCCAGGGATGAGACCTAGTGCAATCGAATATTTATATTATAAAACCGACTATGTTCTGAATTTCGTGAGAATCATTAGAGCCGTTTTTGAGATGCGGTGAAATACAAACATATAAACATCTAAACAGCCAAACATCTAAACATATAAACAGAAGTTGCTCGTTTGATAGTATAGGATATGCCATCATGATTTTTTACTTTCCTTGCCCTATTACCATAGGTAGGGAAAGTATTGCTTTCCGAAAAAAATAAGGTACCTCAATTTCTAAATTTCTACATGTTTCAAGGTACCCTGAGTAAAAAAGTGGTTTTTTGGATTGGTCTGTATGTGTGTGTATGAGTGTATGTGTGTCTGTGTACACGATATCTCATCTCCCAATCAACGGAATAACTTGAAATTTTGAACTCAAGGTCCTTACAATATAAGTCTTATTCGACACGAACAATTTCGATCGAATGCATTCCAAGATGGCTGCTAAAATGCGAAAATGTTGTCAAAAACAGGGTTCTTCGCGATTTTCTCGAAACGGCTCCAACGATTTTGACCAAATTAATACCTGAAATAGTCATTGATAAGCTATATCAAATGCCACAAGTCCCATATCTGTAGAAATTTCAGATCTCCGCCCTATCTATGCAAAGTTTGACTTTAGATTCCCAATAAGATTAGATTCAGGCATTCTAGTTTTTCTGCTCTCTTAGTATTTCACTCTTAGTACTTCTTCTTTTCGGATTGAAATTTTATTTTTTTTTCTAGTTTTTCATACATTCCATATGTTTCTTTTTTCTTTATTATATTTTTTCTATTTTCGACTGAATCTCAAGCCACTAATTTATAGCCGACTGATTACTGGTTGCCATCGCTCAAACTACTTAGTTTTGCTGGTAACGCCAATGATAATATTATAATCGATTTTTAAATGGAAAATATTTTAATTTCAAGTTTTTGTAATGTATTGTATATGAAAATAATTTTTATATTTTTCACATTTGTAAAGTTTGTTTAATGATTTTGGCAATAAATATTTCTTTCTTTCTTTCAATATCAGGCTTCAGATACAATTTTAACAAAACATTTCAAGTGGAAGAGATTGAGCATGAAAATTTCTACAATTAATGTTCAGTAAGATTTTCAACAATTTCATAAATCATAATTTTTATCATTCTACAAGTTCAAAAAATGTTTCCGAACAAAATCATAAATTCATGTCCACGGATAAATCACGTTTTTTCCATTCTTCAAGTTCATGAATGTTCCCGGACAAAAACTTCATAAATCATATTTTTTTCATTCCTCAAGTTCAAGAAGTGTTCCCGGATAAAAATGTCAGGAAATATATTATTTTTTTCAATTTTTACAGGCATTCACATACGTTTCAACAGCCTATGCGCATGTGGAGGAGAATGTCCTGAAGGAGGAGTTCATAAAATCCAAGTTTTCCTTTGAAGAGATGAAAATCCTGATGGAAAAATTCACAGATGAACAGATCACTGCTTTGATGCCAAAGTGAGTAGCTTGTACGGTGAAGTCAATTGTGATGATACTGTATCATATTTTGGTGATACTGTATCATTTTGTGATGATACCATAGAGAGGAGATAGCATAAGAAGATATGCCATGGTTTGTAGAACTCATTCAAAATTTGGAAGTTTTGTATCAAATTATAGTGTTGTGTATCAAGTTGAGATGATACTGTATCATATTGTGTTGATACTATATCATATTTTTTGTGATACTGTATCATATTGTCTTGATACTGTATCATTTATGGTGATACCATAGAGAAAAGATAGCATAAGAAGATATGCCATGGTTTGTAGAATTCATTCAGTTTGCAAGTTTTGTATCAAATTATGATGTTGTGTATCAAGTTGAGATTATACTGTATCATGTGTGTTGATACTGTATCATATTGTGGTGTGGTGATACGATAGAGAAAAGATAGCATAAGAAGATATGCCATGGTTTGTAGATTTCACTCGAATTTTGGAAGTGTTGTATGAATATATGGTGTTTCAGAGGTTTCCGAGCTCGGGATTTAGTCAAGTTCTAGACTTTAAACAGCTGGAGACACAAAATTGGCTTTCCAAATTGAGGCGTAGTCATAGTCATAGTCAAAGTCACGTTTAAATTAAATTTTGGAAAATTGAACACAATAGTATATTTCGCACCTAGGGCAGTAAATGAGATTTTTCCGGTTCGAAATCAGTTTTCAAGTCCGAGGACTAGAAAAGATTAACAGCCGGAAATAGTTATTTGTGCAACTAGTGCGCAAAGTGACAGTTTGCTGCACCGAAAGAAACGTTTACGCCCAAGCCATAGGCGAGAGCGGAATGGTTTCTTGAGTGCAGCAGAGGAACTTTGCGCATGTATTTCACATTAAATTTTTCCTACAGTTACCATTGAATATGAAAGGTGGGTAATTATGGGTAAAATTCCCTGAAATACATCAAATGTTTTTCTATATAATTTTATTATTATAAAACCTTAATTTATTTAAAATTGAATAATAATAATTGAATTATAATGATTAGTAATTCATTGAAAATTTATCTGACTGCTTGAAGGGGGTTTATCTAATGTAAGCATTGAAATGACTATAATCATGGCACATAATGACAAGGCAACGCTGTTCTCCACTGCCATTATAACGTGGGCCTCACTATGAGTGTTACCAACTTAATTTTGATTTTGCTGCACTGGTGCTCCATTAACCTACTAACTATTTTGCGTTGTTATGCTGCAAATCTGGAGTACACGAAGTACTCACTTTGTGCACTAGTGCAGAAAAGTGATTCTTTGCGGCCTGCAATCAGTGCAGAAATGGTCACTTTTCAAGGTATCTGTAGGAAAAACATTTTTGCCTGTGGTGCGAACGCTATTTTTCGCTACACACAAAATAAAACATATATATACTATATATATATATATATTATATATATATATATATATATATTACAGTATTGAGAATAGTTGTTTACTAAACACTTCCGAAGCAAAGTGGAAGGTGATAGCTCTAGCAAATCTGAGGTAATCTGAATATCAGAAATTGTCCAAGTATTTTTAGTTTTTATTGATTTGTCTAAATAACCTAAAAATGATGTTCAATTATGTGGAGGTTGAGTTTAAAAGTTTTTATTCTTTTAAATGACAATAAGATGGTATTATTATAAATGTTTTAATTATCGAATAATGAACACAAATAATGAAAAGTTTTTTGATCAGCTGTTTTTTGATCACCTCTCTTAGTTCCATGTTAGCGGCTGGAAGGGTACTCTATCCGGCCTAGGCCGGGAAGAAACCTGTTCTGACATCAGATGAGAGTCGTCTGCAAACAATGTCTTTCAGATCTACGTAGGGACTGGAAAACAGCTGCTTTGTGTGCAGTGTGGCGAAAATTAAATGTTGGAAAATTGAACACAAAATAAAAAAAGAGAAAATAGTGCAGCTATTTTGAATTATTATAATGTTTAATTTTGTGGAGAAAAACGTCTCCAATTATAGAAATGAGAAAATGAAGATTTATTTTGCTTCAACTATTTACTGCGACTATGCCCCGTTTAGGTAAGCCAATTTTCTGACTCAGCTGTCTAAGGTCTAGAGCTAACCTAAATCCCGAGCTCAGAAACCGGCCCATAACTTAACTGACCGTTTTCAGCTTTTGGATCTATATATATAAAAGCGAAATGGCACTCACTCACTCACTCACTCACTCACTCACTCACTCACTCACTCACCGCTAACTAAAAATCTACCGACCAAAAACGTTCAAATTTGGTAGGTATGTTCAGTTGGCCCTTTAGAGGCGCACTAAGAAATCTTTTGGCAATATTTTAACTCTAAAGGTTGTTTTTAAGGGTTTAAAGTTCGTCTTTTAGCATTTATATTCTTCTTCTCCAATCTCTTAATTATAATTGAAATTCCATATCATATGTTCTATAAACTATATCTAGATAGATACCTCTTCGAAACAGTTGTTAACTGGCAACTAAATTAATAATTTTGTCAGTTTGGCATTAAGTTGAGTTGACTTTGTTAGGTTGGCACCAAGTTGAAGATTTGAATGCATTTATCGCGGAAATATTGATTGGGCACTGCTAATTCTATCCTGGGAATATTATATTACTAGCCGTCAGGCTCGTTTCGCTCGCCATATCCGTTTAGCCAGACGTTTAGTCTGGACCCCCGACTGGATTGTTCTAACATATGATAAAAATGCTCAAATGAAAAATGCAGGCAAGCGAAGCGAGCCTGCTGATCTCACTCTTGGACGATCCAGTCGGGGTCCAGGTGGCGGAGCCCTGGAGCGAGCCTGACGGCTAGTACATAATAAGCTCTTTCTGGTGACTGTGAGACGAAATTATATGTCTAATTTGGCGTTTTTTAGTTTTAGAAAAGAGAGGAAGAAGAAGAGAAGAAGAAAAGAAGAGAAGAAGAAGGAAGAAGAAGAAAAGAATAAGAATAGAAAATAAGAAGAAGAAGAAGAAGAAGAAGAAGAAGAAGAGAAGAAGAACAAGAAGAAGAGTACAAGAGAAGGAAGAACAAAGGAGAAGAAGAAGACGGAGAAGAAGAAGAAGAAGAAGAAGAAGAAGAAGAAGAAGAAGAAGAGAGAAGAAGAGGAAGAGCACGAGGAAGAAGAGGAAGAAGAAGAGGAAAAACAAGAACACCTCGTTTCGGAAAGCCAATTTTCTGACTCCAGCTGTTTAAAATCTAGAACTTAGCAAAATCCCGAGCTCAGAAAACGGCCCTTAGTGTATAACATTTATGTTTATTCGAATTAATAATAATAACTGTAGTTAAATTTTAATAATAATTATGTTACAGACTGACCGGAGTTGGTACAACCTATAGTGTAATGAAGTCGATTGCAGAGAATGTGGTACAGGAATATCACCGTCAACTTCCCATTGGCATAGTTAGGCCATCCATCGGTAAGCTCTGATGATACTGTATCATGTGTGGTGATACTGTATCATGTGTGGTGATACTGTATCATGTGTGGTGATACTGTATCATGTGTGGTGATACTGTATCATGTGTGGTGATACTGTATCATGTGTGGTGATACTGTATCATGTGTGGTGATACTGTATCATTTTGTGGTAATCTTTGAATCATCTTCCTATAGTGAGGTCCACGTTATAATGGCAGTGTTTGATCAACATTGGTGTTGCTATCCTTGTCTATCATTCAATAAAGCGGATATCTTGAGGGTTAAGTGCAAGAGAGGGCCGACTGCGCACTAACTTCGCCCTCCTAGGTCAAAATAAAGGCAGTCATTCAATTCGATTCGATTCGCTTTGCTCTGTTGCCTTATCATCTTTTAACAATGTCATATTAATAAATTTTTTTTTAAAATATTCAATAAATTATGAATCTCTCCAACTTATTTAATTCATAACTATCAGTTATCATTTAAGTTATTTTTAACTGAATTTTCAGTTTATCAGGAACAATAATTATTGTATTGTATGCATTTTTGTGTTGCTGAGACGCTCTACAGTGTCAAGTCTTTTGTTTTCCTTCCGGTATGAGATCGGAAACCGATTTGTGAGCATTAACATTCTGCATAGGCATAACAAGCCATAACATTGAACCCACTTTTCATGAAAAATATCATTAGCAACCTCCTGTCATTGTCACCAACAAACCCATCTTATTTAGAATCATTTTCCATCTGACCATCGTCTGTGAGACGATTCATTATCTAAATTGCCTACTGCATATTCCATTTTTCCGTCAGTCGACCGATTTCTTATAATTATTAGAAAAGTTGTAATATATGTTTATATTATGAATATGGAGACGATATAAAGGTACCTCCTTGATAAGTCCGGTGTCCCTGCAGTGTCTCTATAGCACTTTCTTCATTAGCTAAATCTTCACAATAATATACTGTACTTACCAGCCCTTCTCATTAGATTGAGAGTTGTATTCATGAGCGAGGTCTACTGTTCGTAGAACTACTAGTATATATATTTTAGTTTTCGGTGTGGCGAAAAATAGCGTTCGCACCACAGGCAAAAATGTGTTACCAGCTCTCAATCTTTTCTTGAAACCTGACTTCGAGCCGGTAAACGCACATTTTCGACCCTAGGTGCGAAATATACTACTGCATGAAATTACGCCGAAAACAGCTGTTTTAGCACACTTGACATTTGGACAATATGAATGTCAACAATGCTTGTTGTTGTCGACTGCAGAAATTTACGCACAATCGAAAATGCACCTTCACTTGTAAACTAGGTTATGTTTATAGAATGCATGTAGTCAACGTTAGTAGACAGAAGGTTGGTCACTTATCTATAGTATTTTAGTTAAAATGCAATTGGAGTGGGGGAACTGCAGCCGTGACGTAGGCTGTAGTACAGAGTAGGCAGAATATCGCATTCTTGAAAATCATATGGTGACGTATAGTCAAATTATATAACACAAACATTTTCTGAAATGCAAGATTTCTGTTTCTGCTTTACAATAATTATCAAAAACATTTGAATAATACTAGTATTTTGCCATATAAAATCAAAAACCCCACCTCCTAACCCTCCTTTTTGAACCCTTAAGGTTTCTTCATCTTCTAGGTCGTGTTCATATTTTGTAGTTTGGCTATACATCAACTTGTGAATTTCGGGGATGAGATATTTTGATTCTCGTAGAACATGAGCTCGATACCAGCATGTGTTCAGTGCATTTATATGAATGAAATTCTTCGGATTTATTGGGATCGGTTTATCGGTTTATCGCAATGCATTGGTTTATCAAGATTTTTTATGGGTTAATCTGAAATTATAATAGTATAACGTTGTCTACTAACGCTTTTCCAGCTTATTAACTTTTTCGTGTCACGTTTTTAGATTCTTGAAAAACTTTCAACTTAACTTTATTCAAACAAGTTGAATGAACTTGAAATATTCAACAACATCATTAGAATCAGTGATTCAATCGCTATAAGTATGGAAAATTTTCAAGTTCTAGGTCAATCTTGAGGGGATTAAACGACGATGTATTTTGAAGATACAGTGAATAAACTGTATGCTCAGTGTGGTTACTCTAGAACATTTTTACTACACGTGACGTCACACTGGCGTTCCCCCCACCACTTCGAATCTTACACCTGTGAGTGATCTACTAACTTTGGCATGTAGTAACTTCAGCACAAGCAGCTGATGTTTTCAATTTTCCAATTATTCTTCTTTAGACTATTATGACAAAAAAAAGTGTGTAAACGGAGGGGGGTTGTTTATTCTTTTCTATAATATTGGCTAAAGTTTACTGCTATCAAATCATCTACCGGTATTTGAATTCTTGATTGGTTGGGAGCTTTTAGTGGAATCGTTCATTCAAATGCACAGATTATCATCTATATATATAAAAGCGAAATGGCATTCACTCACTCACTCACTCACTCACTCACTCACTCGCATAACTAAAAATCTACCGGACCAAAAATGTTCAAATTTGGTAGGTATGTTCAGTTGGCCCTTTAGAGGCGCACTAAGAAATCTTTTGGCAATATTTCAACTCTAAGGGTTGTTTTAAGGGTTTAAAGTTCGTCTTTTAGCATGTATATTCTTCTTCTCCCAATCTCTTGATTAGAATTGAAATTTCCATATCATATGTTACTATAGAACTATAATCTAGATAGAGTACCTCTTCGAAACAGTTGTTAACTGGCAACTAAATTAATAATTTTGTCAGGTTGGCATTAAGTTGAGTTGATTTTGTTAGGTTGGCACCAAGTTGAAGATTTAAATGCATTTATCGCGGAAAAATTGATTGGGCACTGCTACTTCAATCCTGGGAATATTATATTACTAGCCGTCAGGCACGCTTCGTTCGCCATATCTGTTTAGCCAGACGTTTAGTCTGGACCCCCGACTGGATTGTCCTAATATAATATGATAAAAATGAAAAAATGCAGGCGAGCGAAGCGAGCCTGCTGATCTCATTCTTGGACGATCCAGTCGGGGGTCCAGGGGGCGGAGCCCCCTGGCTAGACGGATATGGCGAGCGAAGCGAGCCTGACGGCTAGTCATTATTATAAAATTGTCACCTATTATAGCAACTAGCAACTACGAGCCAGGAACTTCAATGAAAAATACTAATATAATTCAACTTCAGGTTTATTGAACTCTAAATAGGTAGAACGAATTAATAAAAGTCAGGTAACATGTCAAATTTTCAAACATAACAAAGTTATTCAGCAATCGATTCAGGTCAAGAAGACATATTCAATTTTTAATCTATACATTTTGGGAACCTGCTAACTTGCTGCATTTAAATTTGGGCCTCGGCCATTCTATGGAATTAAATTTTGAGCTTAATAAGAAAAACAACAAAAGTTCGGCACTCACCATTTTAACAATATTCAAACTTGGACTCTTCAGAAACACTCACATACGCTTTAATAACACTCACTATACTTGAACTCACACGCACAAATAATTTCCTGATTCTACTCCACTAACTCTATAAAATTTTGTTTCCTATTCAACTAGATAAAAATTACTGATAACTGAAAACATAACAATTTGTCCCTCTGAATGGGAATGGGCCAATCAGAGGACCGAGGCTCGCACACCGTTACATGTTTTCCCAGTTACGTCTCAATTCCCACTGTCGCCTTTTCACTGAAAATTATTCCCCCTCCACGAGCGTTGAGCATAACTTCCAGTGGAAAAGCCAAAGCTGCAAAAAGGTCAATGCTCGTACAATTTTCAAATACAGTGGCTTTTTCGACATGATATTGAAACTGCACTTGGAAAATGCACGAAAATTGCTTTAATTTTGACAACTAAGCAACAAGTTAGCAAATTCAAACAAGACAGAGTCAATTCTCACACTAAAAACGCAGGGTTCAACAAACAGTAAAAATCGAAGTTCATTCCAGTTCAAAAACCTGAAAAATAATATAAGATACACACAAACAACTACAATAATACCCACTCAATATTCACACTATTACAAGTGTATGTTACTTGGACGTGAATTTCTTGTGCAGTGATCCAATGAAATTCTAGTCGAGGCTAATGCCTCGACTAGAAACATCCTCTCGCCTGCAAAATGCCTCTTCCCGTCCTTGTGTCTTAAGATACTATTAGGAGCTGAATACATCTCATAAACATTCGAATGAAATTCTATAGTGAGGTCCACGTTATAATGGCAGTGGAGAAAGATGGGAGAGCAACATTGCCGAACCTCTGTCTAGTCAATGCCTTCTAAAGACAGTAGCTGATACAGGTTTATTGATGTAATATTAAAGGTTCATTCTTGTTTAAAATAACCAATTATATTTTATCAAGCAAGAAATTATATTTGGAAATTATTTCATATAATGAATTTTCATAATTAAGATAAAATATTTTGTTGATTAATTATTAATTCTACATTGTTAAAAGACGATCTGGCAACAGAGCAAAGCGAGAAAGAGATAGTGCTATCTGCTTTGTTGATAGACATGATAGCAATACTATCAGGAAAGTTACTACATGCATTCCATAAACATAACCTAGTTTACAAATTTCGAATCAGGAATTTTGTTGAAGTTGACAAAACTTCCACCTGGAGCGCTGAAGGTGGTTTTTTGTGGCAGTTTTTCTGTTCCTATTTCGGAACTAGGAAACATACTCGACTGTAAAGAAAACATATGGTTTAATTACAGTAGAGTATGCTGTAATGAGAACAACTTGTGATAAACAAACACTTCCATTATAATATGGATCTTGGCTAACGCATCGACTATAGTGAGGTCCACGTTATAATGACAGTATTTGATCAACTTTGGTCTTGATATCCTTGTCTATCATTCAACAAAGCCGGTAGTACTATCCAATTCTAGGTTCACAACGATGCCAATTATGTTTTTGACAGTGTAGGAATATAATTTTCCTACAGATACCTTGAAAAGTGACCATTTGTGCACTGATTGCAGGCCGCAAAGAATCACTTTTCCGCACTAGTGCGCAAAGTGAGTACTTTGCGTACTCCAGATTTGCAGCATGACAACGCAAAATAGTTAGTAGGTTATATGGAGCACCAGTGCAGGAAAATCAAAATTAAGTTGGTAATACTCATAGTGAGGCCCACGTTAATATGGCAGTGGAGAACAGCGTTGCCTTGCCATTATGTGCCATGATTATTGTCATTTCAATGCTTACATAAGATAAACCCCCTTCAAGCAGTCAGATAAATTTTCAATTGAATTACTAATCATTATAATTCAATTATTATTATTCAATTTTAAATAAATTAAGGCTTTTATTAATAATAAAATTTCAGGGAATTTTACCCATAATTACCCACTTTTCATATTCAATGTTAACTGTAGGAAAAATTTAATGTGAAATATGTGCGCAAAGTTCGTTTGCTGCACTCAAGAAACCATCATTCCGCACGAGCCGTTTCTTTCGGTGCAGAAAACTGTCACTTTGCGCACTAGTTGCACAAATAACTATGATTTATTCGGAGAATCGGCATCGCTATTTTTTCTATCTTTATCCACTGTCATTATAACGTGGACCTCACTATAGAAAACATAATCCTCTTGCCTGCAAATGGTCCCTTCCCGTTCATGTGACATGATATACTAATTCACGCTTAACCTATTTTCATTTCCAGTAATAAGCACAGGAGCGGAGCCAATCGACAACTGGCTCAAAGGCCTAAACGGACCAACCGCCATGTTTCTGGGTGTTCTACTGGGAATTATGAGGGCTATATGTATAGGCAAAGAAAAGAAAACTGATCTTATTCCTGCAGATAAGGTGGCTTCAGCTATTGTAGCCGCTACATGGGATCTGCCACGTCACAAACCTTCAAGGTATGCTGTAGCATAGAGAACAAATAGCTACTGGGCTGGAGACAAAGTGGGCCGACGACAAACTGGGCTCGTGACAAAGTGGGCTGATGACAAACTGGGCTGGTTTTTCAGCCCAGTTTGTCATTGCATGCACCGCCAAACCTGCACTCTAAGGAATGCAGCCAACTTTGACGGCGTTCAACTTTGGCGGTAGCCCACTTTGCCGACAGAAAAGGTTGGCGTCAGCACAGTCTGTCATCGTCCCCATTCTCCTCCACATGAGCGTAGGCCGTTTTCTTAGGGACTTCTGAAAAGACATACGTTTCAACAGCCTATGCACATGTGGAGGAGGATGCAATCCTTTTTTCCTATCAGACTTTTCCTATCAGCTGCAATACTGCACAAGTCAAAAAAATCTGGTATGGTGCACTCACAAACTTTCCTTGCCGTTATGAAAATTGATCACCTGACGCTAGTGTTCACGTCCATCTCAAGTCTACTTTCGAAGATCTCAGCCAGCTGGTGACAGGACAATGAAGCTGGTACACACGAGATCTGTTATCTCTTCAAAATGAATGATTTAATAATCAACAGTTGCCAAACAGTTTGCAATTGAATAATCACATTTTCTAAATTTCAAGCTTATTTTCAATTTTAGGTGAAAATGTTACTGGACTGAAGAGATTGTCATGCTTAATCTTTTCTACTCGAAATTTTTCGTTTAAATCATATCTGAGACCTGATAATTGGAAATCTAAAATGAAACTGCATAGATGGGGCGGAGCTCCTGAAATTTTTACAAAAATGGGACTTGTGGCAGTTGATTGAGCTTTCCAATTACTATTTCAGGTGTGAATTTGGTCAAAATCGTTGGAGCCATTTTTGAGAAAATCGCGAAAAACCCTGTTTTTGACAACATTTTCGCCATTTTAGCCGCCATCTTGAATTGCATTTGATCGAAATTGTTTGTGTCGGATCCTTATAGTGTAAGGACCTTAAGTTCCAAATTTCAAGTCATTCCGTTAATTGGGAGATGAGATATCGTGTACACAGACGCACATACACTCATACACACACACACACACACAACACACACACCACACACACACAAACCCACACACACCACCACACACACACACACACACACACACACACCACACACACACACACACACACACACACACACACACACACACACACACCACCCCACACCACACCACACAACACACACACACCACACACACACCAACACACCACACACACACACACACACACACACACACCACACACACACCACACACACACACACACACACACCACACACACACCCACACACCCACCACACACACACACACACACACACACCACACACACACACCACACACACACACACACACACACAACACACACCACACACACACCACACACACCACCACACACCACACACACACACACACACCACACACACACACACACACACACACACACACACACACACACACACACCACACACACACAACACACACCCACAACACACACACCCACACACACACACCACACACACACACACACACACACCACACACACACACACACCACACACACACACACCACACACACCACACACCACACACACACACAACACACACACACACACACACACACACACCACACACCACACACACACACACACACACACACACACACACACACACAACACACAACACACACACACACCACACACACACACACACACACACACACACACACACACACACACCACACAACACACACCACACACACAACCACACACCACACACACAACACACACACACACCACACACACAACACACACCACACACACACACACACACACACACACACACACACCACACACACACACACACACACACACCACACACACACACAACACACCCCCACACACACACACACACACACACACACACACACACACACACACACACACATACAGACCAATACCCAAAAACCACTTTTTTGGACTCAGGGGACCTTGAAACGTATAGAAATTTAGAAATTGGGATATCTTTATTTTTTTTGGAAAGCAATACTTTCTTTACCTATGTGAATAGGGCAAGGAAAGTAAAAATACAAAATCCTGCTCCTCATGCTAAAATTATGTCAATACACTATTACATATGCTGCAATAGTACCACAAGCCAATGCCAATATAGCATCATATTTATGTATTTATTTCATCAGAAGGACTACCAACTCAATCTGCTGCAAGACTGCCACATCTTCAGTTATGGCAGTATTCGAGCTGGCCATTTTGTGAATTCCACATTGAAATTGAGGTTATGTCATGTTACAGTCTGGGCGCGAATGTCATTTTTGGGTAACAGCCTTGGAAGATGTCTCGATTCCTTCGATAGGTCTAGCATAATAAGGATCATGATGATGATAAGTCAAAATTCCCAGGCAAACACCTCACAAACAAGATGGCTGCCAAAATTTTCAGGGTTTGCTATATCACTTGTATTTCAAAAACCGTTCAAGATATTCAACCGTTTTTCTAGACGAAAATATTTATAAAATCTTCCTCTACAATTTATGTTCTATAAAACTTTCCTCTAAAACACATATTTTTTAGTTATAACCTTCAAAAGCCCAAAAAACGTCTCTCTAATTTTTTTTCAAATTCCATTCCATTATAACATTTTGTGCAAGGGATACAGAGGAATTTCAAATCTATGAAATTTAGAGCGTTATTTCAACTTTGAAACAATATATCTTCATGCGCTGTACATCAAAAAATGAGTTCTCCAGCGCCCTCCAAAGAAAACCTTGCGTGATTTCTAGTGCGTTTTTCCATAGACATGAGATAACAAGCTAGAATTAATGTAAAATCGATTTTTTCACGACTACTTCAAGAAAGAGACTTGAAAATAGTCTAAATATTATTGACCGAGCGAAGTGAGGTCTAAGATTCAAGTCGATGGTTTGGCATTTCTCTTAATGTTTAAATGTTTATATGTTCATATGTTCCGCATTTACTGCGAAACGCGGTGATAGATTTTCATGAAATTTGTCAGGTATGTTCCTTTTTTAATTGCACGTCGACGTATATACAAGGTTTCTTGGAAATTTTGCATTTCAAGGATAATATAAAAGGAAAAGGAGTCTCCATTGAACGCCAATATTACCGTAAAAATCAGACTTTAGAATAATTCATTATATATCAGCTGTCTAGTAGACTATAATACTACTCGTTCAAAAACATCGAACATCTTGAAAATGTATCTTTTCATTAACGTTAGTAGACAGTTGACTATAATACTACCTGTTCAAAAACATCGAACATCTTGAAAATTGTATCTTTCCATCAACGTTGTAGACAGTTGCAGCCAGACCTGATAACAGCGCTCACACTCACATTCCAGGGCGACACGTCACGGTACGATATAGGACAGAAAACTCTATGTTTATTTAGGATTTTTTCTAGACATTTTCAATTGATAAATTGTCTATTAATTTTTGAGAAAACATAACAACAGGTCAATGTAACTTACTGAGCGCGAGGTCTACTGTTCACAGAACTACTAGTATAAAAAGAAAAAGGAGCCTCCTTCATACGCCAATATTAGAGTCAAAATCAGACTATAGAATTATTCATCATAAATCAGCTGCCAAGTGATTACACAGATGTGTGGAGAAGCCAGTTTATTGCTGTATTTCCATAAGGTCTATAGTTTCAATCAGGTACTTGTGGATGAGAATACTGCGTGAGGTTTACTGTTCAAAGAACTACTAGTTTACCTAGGAACAAATCCCTAGAGGGTAAGGAGTTCATAAACATTCTGTATAGAGAGTAAACCCATATAATTACTTCAAATTTGTTTTTGTCATACTTACTCAATTGCAGCTGTTTTCCATGCATTAAATCAGCCTGTAAACAGCTGTTTTCAGAAGAAGAAAACAAGTGATTTTCATTACAGCATACTATACTGTAAAGAGATCATATGTTCTCTTTACAGTCGAGTATATTAGGACTAATAACATCTGAGTCTATATATATAAAAGCGAAATGGCACTCACTCACTCGCATAACTAAAAATCTACCGGACCAAAAACGTTCAAATTCGGTAGGTATGTTGAGTTGGCCCTTTAGAGGCGCACTAAGAAATCTTTTGGCAATATTTCAACTCTAAGGGTTGTTTTTAAGGGTTTAAAGTTCGTCTTTTAGCATGTATATTCTTCTTCTCCCAATCTCTTAATTATAATTGAAATTTCCATATCATATGTTACTATAGAACTATAATCTAGATAGAGTACCTCTTCGAAACAGTTGTTAACTTGCAACTAAATTAATAATTTTGTCAGGTTGGCATTAAGTTGAGTTGACTTTGTTAGGTTGGCACCAAGTTGAAGATTTAAATGCATTTATCGCGGAGAAATTGATTGGGCACTGCTACTTCAATCCTGGGAATATCGTCAGGCCGTCAGGCTCGCTTCGCTCGCCATATCCGTTCAGCCAAACGTTTAGTCTGGACCCCCGACTGGATCGTCCTAACATATGATAAAAATGCTCAAATGAAAAATGCAGGCGAGTGGAGCGAGCCTGCTGATCTCATTTTTGGACGATCCAGACGGGGGTCCAGGGGGCGGAGCCCCCTAGCTAGACGGATATGGCGAGCGAAGCGAGCCTGACGGCTAGTAATTGATTTATTAACTCAAATAATTAAGGAACTCATTTAAGGAGTTTCAAATTATAAGAACTCATCTGAAATCTTATAATTTAGGCCTTTATATTTAATTTGAGCTCAAGGTTCTGTCTGTTATAAACTAGGCGCTACGGACTAGGTCATGTTTATAGAATGCAGTAGCTCAAGCAGCAGTAGATAATGGTTCCTGTTTCTCCGTAATATTATTCTTTCTCAGATAAGTATGACAATAGTTATTTGTGCAACTAGTGCGCAAAGTGACAGTTTGCTGCACCGAAAGAAACGTTTACGCCCGAGCCGTAGGCTCGGGCGGAATGGTTTGTTGAGTGCAGCAGAGGAACTTTGCGCACGTATTTCACATTAAGTTTTTCCTACAGTTACCATTGAATATGAAAAGTGGGTAATTATGGGTAAAATTGCCTGAAATGCATCAAATGTTTTCTGGTGTAATTTTTATTGATAAAAACCTTAATTTATTGTCAAATTGAATAAAAATGTTGTGCTTGGTTATAATATCTAATACTAATAATTAGCGCGTTGTGCTTGGTTGCACCTCTGCTCACTATAGCAGCCACAGCAGTCACTGTTACCAACTTCATTTTGATTTTGCTGCACTGTTGCTCCATATAACCTACTAAGTATTTTGCGTTGCCATGTTGCAAATCTGGAGTGCAGAAAAGATTTTTCCCGCACTAGAGCGGAAAAGTGATTCTTTGCGTTCTGTAATCAGTGCAGCAATGGCCACTTTTCAACGTAACTGTAGGAAAAAAATATTGTACGGTAACGTATTTATATGAATATATTCATATGATAATTCTGCCCTCAACTACGTTTCGGGCAGAAACTATCATACTTATGCGGTAAATTATCGTTACCGGACTTGTTACGTAAATTACTATTAATAATTTGATTGGTTGATAATTGTTTGTTTTATTTTGCAAGTTCCCAGATGCCAGTCTACAACATAGTATCCTGCAACAAAAGTCCAATCACATGGGAATATATGTCGTCATTCTATGAGCAAACAGACCTGAATCACCCTAACCTGGCCTCCGAACGCCACTTGTGGGAACCCTTCGGAATACTCACAGAAAACCGCCTACTCTACAACGTACTCAATCTATTTCTACACATTATTCCAGGCATAATCATGGATGCTATGCTGAAATTCAAGGGCCAAAAACCATTGTAAGTCATATCATAGAGAAAAAACATGGTTTTTTAGTCATTATCCGCCATTTTTCTCAAGATTATTACGAAGCTCATGGAATTTTCCCAGAAATGAGACTC
Source organism: Nilaparvata lugens (assembly GCF_014356525.2). Classification (NCBI taxonomy): domain Eukaryota; kingdom Metazoa; phylum Arthropoda; class Insecta; order Hemiptera; family Delphacidae; genus Nilaparvata; species Nilaparvata lugens. Next base: position 43,925,784 of record NC_052512.1, read on the forward strand.
ATGCCAGTTGATAGTGCTTATGAATATCTATCTATGGTATGAATTTGAAGAATATCGTTGCAGCCGTTTTCGAGAAAACCGTGAAAAACATGGTTTTTTAGTCATTATCCGCCATTTTTCTCAAGAATATTACGGAGCTCCTGAAATTTCCCCAGAAATGAGACCTATGCCAGTTGATAGGGCTTATAAATAGCTATCCATGGTATAAATTTGAAAAAAATCGTTAGAGCCGTTTTCGAGAAAAACGTGAAAAACATGTTTTTTTAGTAATTATCCGCCATTTTTTCCGCCATCTTGGATTGAATTTTATTGAATTTCTTATTGTCGGATCCTCAAGGTATAAGAACCTTAAGTTTGAAATTTCAAGTCAATCGGTTAATTAGGAATGGAGTTATCGTGTTCACAGACATACACACATACACACACACACACACACACACACACATACAGACCAACACCCAAAAATCATTTTTTTGGACTCAAGGGACCTTGAAACGTATAGAAAACATGAAATTAGGGTACCTTAATTTTTTTTGGAAAGCAATACTTTCCTTACCTATGGTAATAGGGCAAGGAAAGTAAAAATCTGGTGTGGTACACTCACACAACTTTCCTTGCTCATTGATCTTTAAGCCTCATTCTTGAACGAGGATAATTTCGGGGAATAACATGATGCCGATTGGCGGCTAAATAATTAAAACTATGATTATACTATTGTTATTGTTTTCAGAGTACATTTTCCTTTGTTTGAATTATGAAATTTGAGGATTTTTTAAAAGTTGTCAAAACAGCTGTTCTACAAATAAAATATCGACATGTGTTCTTTTGAATAAACTGCTCTACCTACCTACCTCACGCACGAGAAGGAGGTTACAAAGTAAATTTCTCAGGGATGGGGTGGATCCCCTGTAAGTTTCACAGGGAGGAGACTCATGCCAGTTATTAGAGCTGATAAATAACTATACAGGGTATGAATTTGAAAAAAATCGGTCAAGTCATTTTTGAGAAAATCGTGATAGAAATTTAACAAAATTCATTCTTCTCAGGAATATTACGGAGCTCCTGCAATTTTCTCAGAAATGAGACTCATGTCAGTTGATAGGGCTTATAAATAGCCATCTAGGGTATAAATATAAATTAAGTCCTAGACTTAAAACAGCTGGAGTCTTTCCAAAACGGGGCGTAGTCGCAGTTTTTATAACAGTAGTCACAGTTTTTATTTTCTCATTTATATAATTTGAAACGTTTTTCCTTGACGAAATTAAACATTTCTGAATAATTAAAAATAGCTGAAACTTTACACTATTTTTTCTTTATTCTATTTTGTGTTCAATTTTCTAGTTTTTTTGAAATTTAATTCAATCGTGACTGCGACTACGCCCCGTTTTGGAAAGCCAATTTTCTGACTCCAGCTGTTTAAAGTCTAGGACTTAGAAAAATACCGAGCTCGGAAACCGGCCCTCATAGTGTATAAATCAAAATTCGGGGAAGAAACAATTTTGGGCTGTGCCTGTTAGTCCTTCCCCAATCATTTAGAAGAATTGTGTTCTGTTTATCAATGAATAAATAACGAGCGAAGCTCAGTGTCTCGATATTTTTAGAAATACTAGCTAGCAGGTGTCTTCTCCTCCTCCTCCACCTCCTCCTCCTCCTCCTGTTTTCTTCTTCATCTTCTTCTTATTCTTCCTCTTCCCCTACTGTCTCCTTCTTCTTCTTCTTCCTCTTCTGCTCATACTGTCTTTTTATTCTTCTCCTGCCTTTTTCTCGGTGTCCTGTCTTTTTCTTCTTCTACTCCTCCGGTCTTCCTCTTCTTCTTGTCCAGTCTTCTTCATTATCTTTGTCTTTTTCTCCTCCTCCTCCTCCTTTCTTCTTTTTCTTCTTCTTCTCCTTCTCCTGTCTCCATCTTCTCCTCCTCTTCATGTCTTCTTCTTTGTCTTTTTCTTCTTCTATTCCTCCGGTCTTCTTCTTCTTCTTGTCCAGTCTTCTTCATTATCTTTGTCTTTTTCTTCTCCTCCTCCTTTCTTCTTCTTCTTCTCCTTCTCCTGTCTCCATCTTCTCTTCCTCTTCATATCTTCTTCCTCTTCTCTTCCTTCTAGTCCTGACTCCTTCTCTATTTTTGTCTTCCTCTTCTCGTCCTGCTGTTTTCTTCTCTTCTTCTCTCCCACCCTTTTGAGGGTTGAGTGTAAGAGAGGGCCGGCTGCGCCCTAACTCCGCCCTCCTAGGTAAAAATAAAGGCAGCTATTCTATTCTATTCTATACCTGTCTACTTCTTCCCCCTCTTCTAGTCCCGACTCCTTCTCTATCTTTGTCTTCCTCTTCTTCCCAACCTGTTTTCTCCTGCTTCTTCCTCTTCTTCTTCTTCTCCATCTCCTTCTTCTTCTTTCCCCATCCTGTCATCTTCCCCTTCTAATGTATATGAACCATGTAATGTCAATGAGTATTTCATATCTATCATCTTACTCTATCATTAATATTAATTTTCAGTTGTTATTATTACAGAAATTATTGGGTACGCGACTAGGTGCCACCCCGACTACTTGCCATCCTAACTACTTGACACCCCAACTACTTGACACCCCGACTACTTGCCATCCTAACTACTTGACACCCTGACTACTTAACACCCCGACTACTTGCCATCCTAACTACTTGACACCCCGACTATTTGCCATCCTAGCTACTTGACCCCCGACTACTTGCCATCCTAACTACTTGACACCCAAACTACTTTACACCCCGACTACTTGACACACCGACTACTTGACACCCCGACTACTTGCCATCCTAACTACTTGACACCCCGACTACTTAACACCCCGACTACTTGCCATCCTAACGACTTGACACCCCGACTACTTAACACCCAGACTATTTGCCATCCTAACTACTTGACACCCTGACTACTTAACACCCCGACTACTTGCCATCCTAACTACTTGACACCCAAACTACTTTACACCCCGACTACTTGTCCCCTTTTAAAACCGGTTTTTAGGGGATAAGTAGACATGAGCCATACCCGTCTAGTTGTCTCCTTTCTGAGGAGGTGACAACTAGTCGGGGGGACACTCTGACGTGAGGGTGCGAGGTGTCAAGTTGTCGTTTACGGTCGGGACTAGTTGACACCTCCGGTCCAGTAGGTGTCAAGTAGTCGGGGGACAACTTGACGGCAATGGTATATTTTTACGAGGGTACAAGTAGTCGCCTATGGCCAAAATGACCAGGTGTCAAGTAGTCGGGGTGCCAACTAGACGGCTACCCAAATTATTGTATTGTATTATGAATTCTTGTGATAAATAAAATCATTATTTCTATAAATGATAATAATAATAATATCGAGTGACCTGGCTGGCTCAGGTCTGGTGTCAGAGTTTTCAGGTCGCAACTGATCAATTTCAGGGCCTCTGACATGACCTAACGACTGCTTATTATTTCTATTATTATATTTTATGTTGCAGGTTGATGAAACTCTACCGTAAAGCCTATTATCTGATGGACGTGATGTCAATCTACAACAGCAAAGTATGGGAGTTTGATGACGATAACCTCTACGCCATTTGGAACAAAATGACTGACAAAGACAGACAGAAATTCAACTTCTCTCTTGTAGACTTTGACTGGAGTGTTTATTACTATAACTATGCCAGAGGTCTCAAGGTTTATTTGCTCAAAGAATCGACTGATATGGATTCCATGAATAAATGCTATAAGAGACGGAAAACGTAAGTATTCATATCCTATTATACCAGTAGTTCTGTGAACAGTAGACCTCACGCAGTATTCTCATCCACAAGTACCTGATTGAAACTATAGACCTTATGGAAATACAGCAATAGACTGGCTTCTCCACACATCTGTGTAATCACTTGTCAGCTGATTTATGATGAATAATTCTATAATCTGATTTTCACTCTAATATTAGCGTATGAAGGAGGCTCCTTTTTCCTTTTATATTATTATGAAATGCAAAACTTTCAAAAACCTTGTATATAAGTCGACGCGCAATTAAAAAAGGAACATACCTGTAAAATTTCATGAAAATCACAAGTACCTGATTCATATCCTATTATTGAATAATAATAATAATAATAATAATAATAATAATAATAATAATAATAATAATATCGAGTGACCTGGCTGGCTCAGGTCTGGTGTCAGAGTTTTCAGGTTGCAACTGATCAATTTCAGGGCCTCTGACATGACCTAACGACTGCTTGCTAGGCAGCGGGACCGACGGCTTAACGTGTCCATCCGAAACACGGGAGTGGCCCGAGATAAATATCTTGCCCGGGCCGGGATTTGAACCCGGGCCTCTGAATCATGAAGCCCGGTACTATTATTGAATGAAAAAGACTAAGAAATTGGCAAAAAACCATAGATTTATTAATAATTAGAAAGACCGGTTTCGGTTATTACACCCGCATTGTCGATTTCAGATATGATAGACTATCATAGATTGACAATGGTGTAATAACCGAAACCGGTCTTTTTAAGTATCAATAAATCAGTGGTTTTATGACAATTTCTTACTCTTTTTCATTCAGTATGAATAATTACCACAATATCAACTTCTCAACTACACGAAAAGCATACCCTATGCAATTTCTGTATTTATATATCTGGTTATTTTTATATCTGGTTATTTATGTTTAACGGATCTCGAAAACGGCTCTAACGATTTCCACGAAATTTGGATTTTTGTTGAATAATAATAATTATTGATTTATTAGCATTTGAATAATTGCAATATCTCAGTAATTTTCATCTGTAAACTGGCTGGCCGCTATGGCTTTGTATAAAATGAGCACTGCTATCCAGAGATTGTCAGTTTGGTGTAAGGGTAAGCATTCCTGACCGGCAATTAGGAGGTACTGGGTTCGATTCTAAACAAATTCTCAATTGAGAATTTGATCTTGATTTGAAATCAAGGTTTCATGATTTGTGATTCTATAGTGAGGTTCACGTTATAATGGCAGTGTTCGATTAGCAATGGTATTGCTATCCTTGTCTATCATTCAACAAAGCGGATAGCACTACCGTATCTCTTTCTCGCTTTGCTCTGTTGCCAGATCGACTTCTAACAATGTAGGATTAATAACTAATTAACAAAATATTTCATGTTAATTATGAAATTATTGAAAAATATAATTTCTTGCTTGATGAAATATAATTGATTATTTTAAACGAGAACCGGTACCGTATCAGTTAACCTTCATAGAAGGCATTGACAAGACAGATGATCGGCAACGTTGTTCTCCTATCTTTCTCCATTGCCATTATAACGTGGACCTAACTAAAGAACATATACCTGACTACCAGCGTCACATAGCTTCACCAAAAACAACTACTAGGACTATCGGCTTCAGTTAACACTCACATTTGCAACATAACGGTCCAACACCATGGCATATTATCACCACATAGTATCACAACACAATATGATACTGTATCATCTCAACTTGATACACAACACCATAATTTGATACAATAGTCTAATCTTTGGAATCAAGGTTTCATAATTTACAGTATGGAAAATAATATTCAAGATTTGAAATTCAATGTGAATTTTAATCTTTTCTACAGTTGAAATTAAATTTTAATTCAAGTTAAATTTTAATTTTGTTTCTTTACAGACTAAAAGTCGTCCATTATGCCACTTGCACGCTGCTAATTCTGTTTGGAGTCTGGTTGATGAAATTTATAGCTGCAACTCTATTAAATTGTTATCGCTAACAATAATATTTTATTATTAATAAAATATTATTGTTTTATTAATTATTGATGATCAATAACGAAATTATTGTTTGTCGTGAGATAGCACATGTTGATTGAATATTGTTATAAAAGTATTTTTCTAAGATGATTATTTTTTTTTGAATCCTTCAAACCTGCTCCTTCTTGATAATCAGAAAAACCTGCTTCTTCAAAAAGCTCTTTTTAATATTAACTCTATCCTCCTCCTCCCCTTCGTCCTACTTCTCAACCTTTTTCTCCTCCTCCTCCTCGTCAGTTTTCATGTCGAAAATAGCTTTGTTCAATGATAACTCAGCTATTTGTGAACAGTTTAAGCTCAACCACAGTTCAAATTGTGTAGAATTTCAAGCTCTATATTTTCAACCCTTAACAATTTTCCTGATAAATTGACCGTTTTCAAGTAATCTTTGATTGAAAGTTAGGAATCCACTGATTTTCATGTCGAAAATAGCTTTGTTCAATGATAACTCAGCTATTTGTGAACAGTTTAAGCTCAACCACAGTTCAAACTGTGTGGAATTTCAAGCTCTATATTTTCAACCCTTAACAATTTTCCTGATAAATTGACCGTTTTCTAGTAATCTTCGATTGAAAGTTGGGAATCCACTGATTTGTCTCACCTTGAATATCTTTGATACCTACATCATAACTCTGCTATTTGTGAACAGATTTAGCTCAATCATGGTTCAAATTGTGTAGAATTTCAAGCTCTATATTCTCAATCCTAAATAAATTTCCTGAAAAATTGACCGTTGTCAAGTAAACAGAGTGAAAGAAGAATAAAAAACAGGTCCGTCCAGAAGAAGAATAAGAATAACAACAAAAACAACCAGAACAAAAAGAAGAAGACAAAAATGAAAAAGGAAAAGAAGAAGAATGGGAGGAAGAAGAAGGAGAAGGAGAAGAAGAAGAAGAAGAAGAAGAGAGGAGAAGAAGAAATTTTATCAAAATTGTACACGTGAAATTCTAACCTTATTTCGGACTTTTTCACCTATAAATTTGGAAGGAAAATAGCACAAGGACTATCTTATTATTTTATCTTTCAGTGTTATTACATTAGTGTCATTTGCATTGTAAATAAATAATTAAATAATAGAAGAAGAAGAAGAAGAAGGAGAAGGAGTATGAGAGGGAAAAAATCAACTACTTCTGTTAAAATGTAGTAACTGTTTGCTTATTGTATATATTTTCAAATAGACTTGGATAGAAACTCTGTGTTTTTGCCAATTTTTCATCTCTGACAAATTTTAATCGAAACATAAATGAACAGAAAAATAATTAAATAATTATCAAGTTTTACTGTATATGAACTGTTTTTTACCATTTCTTTATCTCTGTGACAAAGTTTAATCGATTAAGAAGGCAGTGGAGCAGTGCCATCGATTTGCTTCAATTAAGAAGGCAGTGGAGCAGTGTAATCGATTTGCTACGATTAAGGAGGCGGTGGCGCGGTGCCACTGTACACCAGATCTATGGCATCGTGGACATTACCGCCGGTCAACGCGAGTACGTGCAAGTTGAGTGCATCATCTGTTAGACCCAACTCGCGCATCTGTTGCAGCTGTCTCTGCAGGTTCAAGCCACCAGCTGGTGGTCCGGTTCCACTTGCTGCAGCTGGGGCATCCTGGACCAACAAAAAGTGTGTCAATAGTTATTTGTGCAACTAGTGCGCAAAGTGACAGTTTGCTGCACCGAAAGAAACGTTTACGCCCGAGCCATAGGCGAAAGCGGAATGGTTTCTTGAGTGCAGCAGAGGAACTTTGTGCACGTATTTCACATTAAGTTTTTCCTACAGTTACCATTGAATATGAAAAGTGGGTAATTATGGGTAAAATTGCCTGAAATGCATCAAATGTTTTTCTGTGTAATTTTATTATTAATAAAAACCTTAATTTATTTAAAATTGAATAATGTAGTGGTAAATGAATGAAGGCGGCACTCATGTAGTGGCTGTCGCTGTCATCCACTGATGTCCACTGCCTTAATATTATATCGTGCACCACAGTCAGTGTTACTAACATAAATTTGATTTTCCTGCACTGGTGCTCCATATAACCTACTAATTATTTTGCATTGTCATGCTGCAAATCTGGGTAGTTTCCTGAGTGCAGCAGAGGAACTTTGCGCACATATTTCACATTAAATTTTTCCTACAGTTACCATTGAATATGAAAAGTGATTGATTAAATGATTATGGGTAAAATGATGGCTGAAATCCATCAAATGTTTTTCTGTGTAATTTTATTATTGATAAAAACCTTAATCCTAAAATCCTAAAGTCCTCGTTGTCCTTGGTTATAATATATAATGAATAATTAGCGCGTTGTGCTTGGTTGCACCTCTGCTCACTATAGCAGCCACAGCAGTCACTGTTACCAACTTCATTTTGATTTTGCTGCACTGTTGCTCCATATAACCTACTAAGTATTTTGCGTTGCCATGTTGCAAATCTGGAGTGCAGAAAAATTTTTCCCGCACTAGAGCGAAAAAGTGATTCTTTGCGTTCTGTAATCAGTGCAGCAATGGCCACTTTTCAACGTAACTGTAGGAAAAAAATATTACTAAATAATCAAAAACAAATAAATACATCAGACAATAAGAGGAGCTCCATTCCAAAACCTGCTGAGTCAAAATAGTTATTTGTATATCTAGAGTAAAAAGTGCTGTTTTTTTCTCGCTGAGGGAAAAGTTTGAAGCCCGAGGCGAAGCCGAGGGAGAAAAAGCATTTTTCACTCTTGATATACAAATAACTATTTTGACTCAGCAGGTTTTGGAATGGAGCTCCTCTTATTGTCTGATGTATTTATTTGTTTTTGATTATTTAGTAATATTTTTTTCCTACAGTTACGTTGAAAAGTGGCCTGAAATTTTTACAGATATGGGACTTGTGGCAGTTGATAGAGCTTATCGATGACTATCCCAGGTATAACTTTAATCAAAATCGTTGGAGCCGTTTTCGAGAAAATCGCGAAAAACCCTGTTTTTGACAACATTTTCGCCATTTTAGCCGCCATCTTGAATCGCATTTGAACGAAATTGTTCGTGTCAGATCCTTATATTGTAAGGGCCTTACGTTTCAAATTTCAAGTCATTCCGTTAATTGGGAGATGAGATATCGTGTGCACAGACGCACATACACACATACAGACACACATACAGACCAATACCCAAAAACCACTTTTTTGGACTCAGGGGACCTTGAAACGTATACAAATTTAGAAATTGGGGTACCTTAGTTTTTTTCGGAAAGCAATACTTTCCTTACCTATGGTAATAGGGTAAGGAAAGTAAAAAGTGAACAGAAACAGCTGGCTTGTAATCACAGTTCTCCGCTGTAGGCAAAAGTTGTAACAACAATGGCCGCCACAACTACAGCTATGATGAAGTTTCCGTTTCAAATTTGATTAGTTAATGTGGAATATTCGTTAGCTGGTATTTTGAATAACATGGGATATAAGAATTTTATACATTTTTTTTGGTTTAGTGATATGAAGTTTGAAATAATTTTAGCATACAAACATAAATTTCATATATTGATCAAATGTCTGGTTGTGGTATTGAATTTAGTTGGTTTAATGACTACTCTATATGCTTCCTCATCTGAGCTTAGACCTTCTAACCTATTTCAAATTTTAGACCAGTTATATAATAGACACGCTGGGAAGTCTAGCCTCTGAAGCCAAAGTTCTAATTTTTATTCATTCAAGAATCAGAAAAAATACATATAGAACAAAAATTTGCATTCCAACAGCTGATTAGGATGGCTGTTGTAATTTTTATTATTATAAAAGCCTTAATTATTTAAAATTGAATAATAATAATTGAATATAAGATTAGTGATCAATAGAAAATTGCTTGACTGCTTGAAGGGGGTTATCTATGTAAGCATTGAAATGACAATAATCATGGCACATAATGGCAAGGCAACGCTGTTCTCCACTGCCATAATAACGTGGGCCTCACTATGAGTATAACCAACTTCATTTTGATTTTGCTGCACTGGTGCTCCATATAACCTACTAACTATTTTGCGTTGTCATGCTGCAAATCTGGAGTACGCAAAGTACTCACTTTGCGCACTAGTGCGGAAAAGTGATTCTTTGCGGCCTGCAATCAATGCAGAAATTGTCACTTTTCAAGGTATCTGTAGGAAAAAAATTTTCCCGCACTAGAGCGGAAAAGTGATTCTTTGCGGCCTGTAATCAGTGCAGGAATGGCCACTTTTCAAGGTAACTGTAGGAAAAAAATATTACTAAATAATCAAAAACAAATGAATACATCAGACAATAAGAGGTGCTCCATTCCAAAACCTGCTGAGTCAAAATAGTTATTTGTATATCTAGAGTAAGAAGAGCTGTTTTTTCTCCCTGAGGGAAAAGTTTGAAGCCCGAGGCGAAGCCGAGGGAGAAAAAGCATTTTTCACTCTTGATATACACAACATTTTTCCTCCACCTACATTTTTATGAAAAATGCAAATAAAATAATTTTTAAAAACGTATGAGACCAAATAATGTGTTACAATAACATAATCTAAAAATCTGGTGTGGCGCACTCACACAAATTTCCTTGCTGTTATGAGAATTGATCACCTGACGCTTGTGTTCCCGCGCATCTCAAGTCTACTATTCAAAGATTTGAGCCAGCTGGTGACAGGGCAATAACGCTGAAGACACACGAGGTGTGCTTTTCTCTTCATAGTGAATCATTTAATAGGATCAATAGTTGCCAACAGTTTGCAATTGGATGATCACATTTTCTCGAATTTCGAACTTATTTTCAATTTTAGGTGAAAATATTACTGAACATTTGTTGTACAGATTCTCATGCTGAATCTTTTCCACTCAAAAATTTTTGTTTAAATTGTATCTGAAGCCTAATAATTGAGAATCTAAAATCAAACTTTGCATAGATGGGGCGGAGCTCCTGAAATTTTTACAGATATGGGACTTGTGGCAGTGATAGAGCTTATCGATGACTATCCCAGTATAACTTTAATCAAAATCGTTGGAGCCGTTTTCGAGAAAATCGCGAAAAACCCTGTTTTTGACAACATTTTCGCCATTTTAGCCGCCATCTTGAATCGCATTTGAACGAAATTGTTCGTGTCGGATCCTATATTGTAAGGGCCTTACGTTCCAAATTTCAAGTCATTCCGTTAATTGGAGATGAGATATCGTGGCACAGACGCACATACACTCATACACACACACACACACACACACACACACACACACACACACACACACACACCACACACACACCCACACACACACACACCACACACACACACACACATACAGACCAATACCCAAAACCACTTTTTTGAACTCAGGGGACCTTGAAACGTATACAAATTTAGAAAATGGGGTACCTTAGTTTTTTTCGGAAAGCAAACTTTCCTTACCTATGGTAATAGGGTAAGGAAGTAAAAAAGTGAACAGAAACAGCTGGCTTGTAATCACAGTTCTCGCTGTAGGCAAAAGTTGTAACAACAATGGCCGCCACAACTACAGCTATGATGAAGTTCAGTTTCAAATTTGATTCGTTAATGTGGAATATTCGTTAGCTGGTATTTTGAATAACATGGGATATAAGAATTTTATACATTTTTTTGGTTTAGTGATATGAAGTTTGAAATATTTTAGCATACAAACATAAATTGCATATATGATCAAATGTCTGGTTGTGGTATTGAATTTAGTTGGTTTAATGACTACTCTATATGCTTCCTCATCTGAGCTTAGACCTTCTAACCTATTTCAAATATTTTAGACCAGTTATAGAATAGACACGCTGGGAAGTCTAGCCTCTGAAGCCAACATCTACTGCCATATCTCTAAATCGTGACTCATCATCGGATAGAAAACTTTCAGATTGTGTTTATTTCAGAAGGATGTGAATTATTATTCATTAAAATGGTAAACTCCAGCTGCGCTACCGCTGAAATAGACACAATCAATGTGTAAAACAATGTAAGCATATTGATTAACACAATATCAACTTCTCAACTACACAAAAAGGGAAAAATGTAAGCATACTCTACAGAAAAGTTTTCTATCTGAAGCTGACGTCACGATTTGGAGATATGGCAGTAGATGTTGGCTTCATCGACTTTCAGTATGAATATCAAATAGGCCGTGTCTATTCTATAACTGGTCTGAGTTTCAAATGACATTTTTAAAATAGAGATGCTTCCCATGTTATTTAAATGGAGTCGCTTTTACGCTCTATGGAGTTTTTTCTGTTTTTTAGTATTGAGAGTGAAAAAGTGACACTTGAGTATTATTTTCCAGGGAGTAAAGTAAGTACTTTAGACAGTGGGTGGAGGAAATAGTTATTTGTGCAACTAGTGCGCAAAGTGACATTTTGCTGCACCGAAAGAAACGTTTACACCCGAGCCGTAGGCGAGGGCGGAATGGTTTCTTGAGTGCAGCAGAGGAACTTTGCGCACGTATTTCACATTAAGTTTTTCCTACAGTTACCATTGAATATGAAAAGTGGGTATTATGGGTAAAATTGCCTGAAATGCATCAAATGTTTTTCTGTGTAATTTTATTATTAATAAAAACCTTAATTATTGTCAAATTGAATAAAAATGTTGTCCTTGGTTATAATATTAATACTAATAATTAGCGCGTTGTGCTTGGTTGCACCTCTGCTCACTATAGCAGCCACAGCAGTCACTGTTACCAACTTCATTTTGATTTTGCTGCACTGTTGCTCCATATAACCTACTAAGTATTTTGCGTTGCCATGTTGCAAATCTGGAGTGCAGAAAAATTTTTCCCGCACTAGAGCGGGAAAGTGATTCTTTGCGTTCTGTAATCAGTGCAGCAATGGCCACTTTTCAACGTAACTGTAGGAAATAGTATATTTCGCACCTAGGGCCGAGAATGAGACTTTTCCGGCTCGAAATCGGTTTTCAAGTCCGAGGCCGTAGGCCGAGGACTAGAAAAGATTGAGAGCCGGAAAAACATTTTTGCCCGTGGTGCGAACGTTATTTTTCGCCACACAGAAAAATAAACAATATAATTATATATGAGAATAATTGTTTATTAAGCACTTCCGAAAGTAAAAAGTGAACAGAAACAGCTGGCTTGTAATCACAGTTCTCCGCTGTGTCGGCAAAAGTTGTAACAACAATGGCCGCCACAACTACAGCTATGATGAAGTTTCCGTTTCAAATTTGATTAGTTAATGTGGAATATTCGTTAGCTGGTATTTTGAATAACATGGGATATAAGAATTTTATACATTTTTTTTTGGTTTAGTGATATGAAGTTTGAAATAATTTTAGCATACAAACATAAATTTCATATATTGATCAAATGTCTGGTTGTGGTATTGAATTTAGTTGGTTTAATGACTACTCTATATGCTTCCTCATCTGAGCTTAGACCTTCTAACCTATTTCAAATTTTAGACCAGTTATATAATAGACACGCTGGGAAGTCTAGCCTCTGAAGCCAAAATCTACTGCCATATCTCCAAATCGTGACGTCATCATCGGATAGAAAACTTTCAGATTGTGTTTATTTCAGAAGGATGTAAATTATTATTCATTAAAATGGTAAACTCCAGCTGCGCCACCGCTGAAATAGACACAATCAATGTGTAAAACAATGTAAGCATATTGATTACCACAGTATCAACTTCTCAACTACACAAAAAGGGGAAAATGTAAGCATACTCTACAGAAAAGTTTTCTATCTGATGCTGACGTCACGATTTGGAGATATGGCAGTAGATGTTGGCTTCATCGACTTTCAGTATGAATATAAAAAAGGCCGTGTCTATTCCATAACTAATCTAAGTGTCAAATGTTAATTTTTAAAATAGAGATGCTTCCCATGTTATTTAAATGGAGTTACTTTTCTTCCCTAAGGAGTTTTTTTCTGTTTTTAAGTATTGAGAGTGAAAAAGTGACACTTTAGTATTATGTTCCAGGGAGTAAAGTAAGTACTTTAGACAGTGGGTGAAGGAAATAGTATATTTCGCACCTAGGGCCGAGAATGAGACTTTTCCGGCTCGAAATCGGTTTTCAAGTCCGAAGCCGTAGGCTGAGGACTAGAAAAGATTGAGAGCCGGAAAAACATTTTTGCCCGTGGTGCGAACGCTATTTTTCGCCACACAGAAAAATAAACAATATAATTATATATGAGAATAATTGTTTATTAAGCACTTCCGAAAGCAAAACAGGAAGGTGATAGCTCTAGCAAATCTGAGGTAATCTGAATATCAGGGAATTGTCCAAGTATTTTTATTTTTTATTCTGATTTGTCTAAATAACCTAAAAGATTATGTTCAATTATGTAAGAGGTTGAGTTTATACTTTTTATTCTTCCTAATGACAATAAGATGATATTATTATAAATGTTCTGATTCTTGAATAATAAACACAAATAATGAAAAGTTTTTTGATCAGCTGTGTCTTAGCACACTTGAAATTTGGCCAATCTGAATGTCAACGTCAACAATGCTTGTTGTCGTTGACTTTGGAAGTTTAGGTTAGAAGTTCTATCCTACTCTGAAAATCGAATTTGAATAGTTTATAATATATATCTTATCTGTATTCTATTCATCCAAATAAAATTATAGTATCTTATTGCAGAACACTTACTCAATTCTAGAAGCATAAACTGATTCTGTTTCATAAACCATTTTGTAAACACGTTCACATCAAATCAGAATCAGCTGACTTCAAGGTTATTTTACAGCCCTAGGGCCGTAAAACTTTTACCGGCCTGGTCAGAAAACAATCATTTTCGGCCTCCATATGACGCACGAAAACCAGCTCATTACATCCAAGTGGGGCGAAAACATAATTTGTTGGCATGATTTAACCGACAGATGTTACTATTCTGAACAAATGACACCAAATTGAGGTTATGTTATTGAAGCGGTGACCATTCATTACGCATGCGCCATAAAAATGTTCTGTCTGTCGCCAGTGTCGTGCTATCTGCAGACAAACCAGATCGAAAACTAACCTCAAAAATCAGAATCTAATTTTGAATGCTAATATCAGCTAAATACACTTCTTTATTTTATTAAGGCTGTGCAAAGGCTAAAAATAAACTTTCTAGTCGTGATATTTTTCAATTTTTTCGATTTGTATATCATTAAGCTATCAAAATGTAAACGTTTTCTCAGGAAAACATTTTTTTCCTGATCATTACTTTTTGAGATATGAGGGCCTGAAGTTCAAATTTTTGGGACAGAACATTTCAAATTCGGTGAGATATAAATCCATGAGATTTGAAGGATGGATTGTTGATCTAGTAAAACAAAAATTATCTGAAAATATCAATTTTTAAAATAGTTATTCTAAAAAAACTCTTTTTAAGAGTTATTTAGAAAAAGTTATTCAATTTACCAAAAAAAACAAAAATAAATCAACTAAAAGTTATTTTTAGTAAATTGAATAACTATCTTAAAAATTGATATTTTCAGAATTTTTTTTGTTTTACTAGATCATGAAGAATATATCCTCTACATCTCATGGATTTATCTCTTACCGAATTTGAAATGTTCTGTCCCAAAGATCTAAACTTTGGGCGCACATATCTCAAAAAGTAATGATCAGAAAAAAAATGTTTTCCTGAGAAAACTTTTTCATTTTGATAACTTGATGATATACAAATCGAAAAACTTTGAAAAATATCACGAGTAAAAAGTTTATTTTTAGCCTTTGCACAGCCTTAACGGATGAAATTCATTCATATATTTAGCTCATACTTTGAATTCTGTAGTTTTTTTACCAAAAACTAATTGGAAGATTGATTGATTGATTGAGTACTTTATTTATGTAGATTACAATATATACTGGCTTATACACTTATATACAATAGCTTACAATACAGCAACATTATAGATGAATTTACATAATATAGACTAGGAAAATAATTATTCAACTGTATATGATATGAAAAAGCAATTTGTAATATAATAACTATAGATAATAATCATATTGTTATGCATCTACATTAATTGGCGGAGCTTTGGACATATCAATGTCCATTCTTTGGGAAGAATATTAAAAATATCCTCCCCACTAACTCTCTACCAAAGGCTATCAGTAGGTAGCTAATCGGCGTTAGTTGGATTTAATTCCTCGTGAATGGCCTGTTCAAAAAAATCTTTTACGTCGATTAGTTTAACCGGCGTTATTTTTCGATTTTTACCTTTGTGCAACCAAATTTTCTTCATTTCAGCTAATCGCCGTTAAAATGGTGCCAACTAATGAGAATTAAAAAAATATTACGCCGGTTAGTTTAATTAACGCTTGAGATTTCTGTTTTGTGCAACCAAAATGCATCGGTAAGCGCTAATCTCGATTAAAGTATAGCTATAGCATATAATCCTGATTAAACGTTAACCGACGTACGGGGCAACTGGGTGTATGAGCGTTCAAACTCTACGTGTCTATAGTGAGGTCCACGTTATAATGGCAGTATTTGATTAGCATTGGTGTTGCTATCCTTGTCTATTATTCGACAAAACAGATAGCACTATTCTTTTCTAGCTCCGCAATGTCGCCAAATCCGTTTTTACTTTCCTTGTCCTATTACCATAGGTAAGGAAAGTATTGCTTTCCAAAGAAATTTAAGGTACCCTAACTTCATGTTTTCTATACGTTTCAAGGTCCCTTGAGTCCAAAAAAATTGTGTGTGTGTGTGTGTGTGTTGTGTGTGTGTGTGTGTGTGTGTGTGTGGTGTGTGTGGTGTGTGTGTGTGGTGTGTGTGTGTGTGTGTGTGTGGTGTGTGTGTGTGGTGTGTGTGTGTGTGTGGTGTGTGTGTGTGTGGTGTGTGTGTGTGTGTGTGTGTGTGTGTGTGTGTGTGTGTGTGGTGTGTGTGTGTGTGTGTGTATGTGTCTGTGAACACGATAACTCCATTCCTAATTAACCGATTGACTTGAAATTTTAAACTTAAGGTCCTTATACCATGAGGATCGGACAATAAGAAATTCAATAAAATTCAATTCAAACAGGCGGATAATGACTAAAAAACCATGTTTTTCACGGTTTTCTCGGAAACGGCTCTAACGATTTTCTTCAAATTTATACCTTATCAAATTTATAAGCCCTATCAACTGACATGAGCATAATTTCTGGGAAAATTGCAGGAGCTCCGTAATATTCCTGAGAAGAATGAATTTTGTTGAAAATTTCTATCACGATTTTTTCAAAAATGACTTGACCGATTTTTTTCAAATTCATACCCATTGTCCTGTCACCAGGTGGCTCAGACCTTAGAAAAGTAGACTTGAGATGCGCGGGAACACTAGCGTCAGTTGGTCAATTTTCATAACGACAAGGAAAGTTATGTGAGTGCGCCACACCAGATTTTTTCAAATTCATACCCTGTATAGTTATTTATCAGCTCTATTAACTGGCATGAGTCTCCTCCCTGAGAAATTAACAGGGGGTCCACCCCATCCTTGAGAAAATTACTTTGTAACCTCCTTCTCGTGCGTGAGGTAGGTAGGTAGCAAAGTTAGTAGACAGAAGGTTGGTCACTCATCTATAGTATTTTAGTTGAAATGCAATTGGAGTGGGGGAACTGCAGCCGTGACGTAGGCTGTAGTACAGAGTAGGCAAAATATCGCATTCTTGAAAATCATAGGGTGACGTATAGTCAAATTATGTAGCACAAACATTTTCTGACATGGAAGCTTTCTGTTTCTGCCTTACAATAATTATCAAAACACTTAAATAATACAAGCATTTCGCCATATAAAAGCAAAAACCCCATCTCCTAACTTTCCTTTGCACAGCCTTAACGGGTGAAATTCATTCATATATTTAGCTCATACTTTGAATTCTGTAGTTTTTTTACCAAAAACTAATTGGAAGATTGATTGATTGATTGATTGAGTACTTTATTTATGTAGATTACAATATATACTGGCTTATACACTTATATACAATAGCTTACAATACAGCAACATTATAGATGAATTTACATAATATAGACTAGGAAAATAATTATTGAACTGTATATGATATGAAAAAGCAATTTGTAATATAATAACTATGGATAATAATCATATTGTTATGCATCTACATAAATTGGCGGAGCTTTGGACATATCAATGTCCATTCTTTGGGAAGAATATTAAAAATATCCTCCCCACTAACTCTCTACCAAAGGCTATCAGTAGGTAGCTAATCGGCATTAGTTGGATTTAATTCCTCATGAATGGCCTGTTCAAAAAAAATCTTTTACATCGATTAGTTTAACCGGCGTTATTTTTCGATTTTTACCTATGTGCAACCAAATTTTCTTCATTTCAGCTAATCGCCGTTAAAATGGTGCCAACTAATGAGAATTAAAAAAAATTTACGCCGGTTAGTTTAATTAACGCTTGAGATTTCTGTTTTGTGCAACCAAAATGCATCGGTAAGCGCTAATCTCGATTAAAGTATAGCATTTAATCCTGATTAAACGTTAACCGACGTACGGGGCAACTGGGTGTATGAGCGTTCAAGCTCTACGTGTCTATAGTAAGGTCCACTTTATAATGGCAGTATTTGATTAGCATTGGTGTTGCTATCCTTGTCTATTATTCGACAAAACAGATAGCACTATTCTTTTCTAGCTCCGCAATGTCGCCAAATCCGTTTTTACTTTCCTTGTCCTATTACCATAGGTAAGGAAAGTATTGCTTTCCAAAAAAATTTAAGGTACCCTAACTTCATGTTTTCTATACGTTTCAAGGTCCCTTGAGTCCAAAAAAATTGTGTGTGTGTGTGTGTGTGTGTGTGTGTGTGTGTGTGTGTGTGTGTGTGTGTGTGTGTGTGTGGTGTGTGTGTGTGTGTGTCTGTGAACACGATAACTCCATTCCTAATTAGCCGATTGACTTGAAATTTTAAACTTAAGGTCCTTATACCATGAGGATCGGACAATAAGAAAATTCAATAAAATTCAATAAAATTCAATTCAAACTGGCGGATAATGACTAAAAAACCATGTTTTTTCACGGTTTTCTCGGAAACGGCTCTAACGATTTTCTTCAAATTTATACCCTAGATAGCTATTTATAAGCCCTATCAACTGACATGAGCATCATTTCTGGGAAAATTGCAGGAGCTCCGTAATATTCCTGAGAAGAATGAATTTTGTTAAATTTCTATCACGATTTTTTCAAAAATGACTTGACCGATTTTTTTCAAATTCATACCCATTGTCCTGTCACCAGGTGGCTCAGACCTTAGAAAAGTAGACTTGAGATGCGCGGGAACACTAGCGTCAGTTGATCAATTTTCATAACGACAAGGAAAGTTGTGTGAGTGCGCCACACCAGATTTTTTCAAATTCATACCCTGTATAGTTATTTATCAGCTCTATTAACTGGCATGAGTCTCCTCCCTGAAAAAATTAACAGGGGGTCCACCCCATCCTTGAGAAATTTACTTTGTAACCTCCTTCTCGTGCGTGAGGTAGGTAGGTAGAGCAGTTTATTCAAAAGAACACATGTCGATATTTTATTTGTAGAACAGCTGTTTTGACAACTTTTAAAAAATCCTCAAATTTCATAATAATTCAAACAAAGGAAAATGTACTCTGAACACAATAACAATAGTATAATCGTAGTTTTAATTATTTAGCCGCCAATCGGCATCATGTTAATCCCCTAAATTATCCTCGTTTAAGAATGAGGCTTATAGATCATGAGCAAGGAAAGTTGTGTGAGTGTACCACACCAGATTTTTAAAAATGTAGCAATGTATTATTAATCAGGGCAGACAAACGGCAACGATGTTCTCTTATCTTTATCCACCGTCATTATAACGTGAATGTATAACCTCACTATACCAACCTGGGCGGTGGATGGAGTGGCAATACTGGAGAGAGTTCTTTGCATGGCTTGGTTGAACATTTCAGACGTGATAGCTGTATTCTCTCCGCTACCGCTTCCCGCTCCTGTAAACAAACAACAACATAAATAAAAAATAAATGATGAAAAAATAAACATTTCCTACAGTTACGTTGAAAAGTGGCCATTGCTGCACTGATTACAGAACGCAAAGAATCACTTTTCCGCTCTAGTGCGGGAAAAATTTTTCTGCACTCCAGATTTGCAACATGGCAACGCAAAATACTTAGTAGGTTATATGGAGCAACAGTGCAGCAAAATCAAAATGAAGTTGGTAACAGTGACTGCTGTGGCTGCTATAGTGAGCAGAGGTGCAACCAAGCACAACGCGCTAATTATTAAGTAGATATTATAATGGAGGACAACGACAGCACAGTGCCACCACAGCACACACCACACAGCCGCCTCGCCATTCAAACACTACTAAGTTATTTGATGGATTTCAGGCAATTTTACCCATAATTACCCACTTTTCAAATTCAATGGTAAATGTAGGAAAAACTTAATGTGAAATACGTGCGCAAAGTTCCTCTGCTGCACTCAAGAAACCATTCCTTCAAGTAAACGTTTCTTTCGGTGCAGCAAACTGTCACTTTGCGCACTAGTTGCACAAATAACTATTACAGTCTTCTGAATTAGACTCTGATCACTCAAAATATCGGGGCACCGAGCTTTCCTTTAATTCTCCTAAGCTTTCCTAATAATTATCCTTTTGATGTCCTTCAGCGAGTTTTCCCAGGGATGAGACCTAGTGCAATTGAATCTTTATATCATAAACCTACTATGTTCTGAATTTCGTGAGAATCGTTAGAGCCGTTTTCGAGATCCGGTGAAATACAAACATATAAACAGAAATTGCTCGTATAGGATATAATATCGGGCACCGAGATTCGCTCGTTATTTATTCATAGATAAACAGAACACAATTCTTTAGAATGATTGGAGAAGGACTAACAGGCACAGCCCAAAACTGTTTCTTCTCCGGATTTTGATTTATACACTATTTAAATAGTCCAGAAAGTAGGTTATGTTCCATACACTTGAATTAAGGTTCAATTTTCAGTCCAAACATTAAAAAAACAGGTTCTAATTCAGATTATTTACAGACCAAATTGAATAACAAAATAACACTCACTCATCACTTAAAATTGTCAAATAATGAATAACTTTGAAAATTATGATATACTCTAGTTTAGAATGATTATCATGTCATATCAACCAATCACATTATTTTGCTCAAGTCGATTAAAATTTCTAGATAATATTTCTCGCTGATTGATTACACAGCTGGTAATAATTCTGTCTCTCTCCCACACACGCATCTTCTGTTTCGACAGACGACGAAACTATCATCTGTTTTTCCAAGGATGAATAATTGTTATCCTTTTAGGGCCGTTTGCACAGTGTAAGTTTAAGCTGAAGCTTTAACCAAATCTGGATTTTTTTTGGTTAAAACTAAAATTCCGTTTGAACAGTATCAATTTAAACTCTGGGAAAGTTTAAACCTCCAAAGCAGGAGGTTTAAACCAAATAATTTGGATTAACTTGACATCTGTAGAGATTTGATGGGGAAACAGCTGATAGTAAATTATTTTTCGACAGTTGTTTTTAATGCTTCTGTGGACGATAAAAATAATTATTAATTTAGTGAATCATTATTTGAATGTAAAAATGATTGTAATGGAGGAACTGATAGAAGTTTTTAATGCGATTGATAAAGATGACTGTAAAGAAATTTTGAAACTGAGAAAAATTGGGCAAAAAACAAATAATTTAAATTTCTGGGATGGATAATTTTTTTAACGGTTTTGCTTGAGTACAGCAACTGCCAATTTAGTATTTAGTATTGAAAAAATACAATTTTTAACAATGGTCTTTGATTAGGAAACATATTTTTAATAACACATAACTGAGATATATTGCTTTCAAGAGATTTCTAATAAACGAGGAATAACGTAGTAGATTCAAGCGTAACAAAATAACTTTTTTATCTTACATTCTAGAATATATTTTCTAGTGCCAACTAAACACAAGTTTTTAAAGAATTTCTTGATCGCTTTTCACTTTTATAACCGTACAGCTTACTAACAGCTCTGTGGATTTTGAACAAAAACAAGAAAATACTAAAATAGTAGCTACAAAACCTCAATTTACTGATGGTTTGTAAACAAGTAACAAATTTCCTGTACAAACACAGAATAGATACAGTATGGAAACTTTTAATCAAACGCCTATCTAACCAATGCTTTTTAAATGACCCCAATACTAAACATGTCACGTGACCTTGGGAAGTTCCAATCCTGGTCTTCTGATTGGCTCGTGGCAGTGAACGAGATCAATTGATCCGGATCATTGAAGTGATCCGAACCTACCATCAATACTATTACAATGCGGCGCTTCCTAACAAGATGGCGGATTTTGGCGTCAGGGTATAGCCAAGTTTCCGTACTGTATGCATACTGTGGTACAAATAAGCATTTCTGATAAACGATGACATTCTATTACCAACTTAACGCTAAACTAGTTAAACTTAAACTGGATTCAAGTTAAAACTTTCAGATTAACTTAAACTCGATTAACCTGATTCTCGATTCTACCTGAAAGAATACGGTTATGTGGTAGTCATAGGCTTTTCTTGTCTTCAATTACTAATGTACTTGTGGAAGCGTGTCCCTATACAATGGAGGAATGTTGTGGTGCCTTCATACTTTGAGTTTATTCAGATGCATACACTTTGCATAGAAAAATGTTCATGACATGTTACATGCCACTTGAGCTCTGCTCAGATTTGTGGCTTCACGTAACAAATGACAATAATAATAATAATAATAATAATAATAATAATAATAATAATAATAATAATAATAATAATAATAATAATAATTAACTTAATCGAGTTTAGCAATCCCAGAAATTTAAATTATTTGTTTTTTGCCCAATTTTTCTCAGTTTCAAAATTTCTTTGCAGTCATATTTATCAATCGCATTAAAAACTTCTATCAATTCCTCCATTACAATTATTATTACATTCAAATAATGATTCACTATAACCTAAATTAATAATAATTAATTATTATCGTCTACAGAAGCATTAAAAACAACTGTCGAAAAATAATTTACTATCAGCTGTTCCCCATCAAATCTTTACAGATTTCAAGTTAATCCAAATTATTTGGTTTAAACCTCCTGCTTTGGAGGTTTAAACTTTCCCAGAGTTTAAACTCAATACAGAGATTAAACTAATACTGTGCAAACGGAATTTTAGTTTAAACCAAAAAAAATCCAGATTTGGTTTAAGCTTTAGCTTAAACTTACACTGTGCAAACGACCCTTAATGCAATAGGATATTGTAATAAATTTAAATTAGATTTGACTTTATCACCTGATGCAGAAGCAATAGCAGCCGCTAAATGGGCAGCTGTTATAGTTGAATAGGATGCCTGCCTGGAAAGACCATGGTGTTGGGAGTCTGAAGACTGCAATTAAAAAATAATCATAATTAAAAAAAACAATCAATAGATAATCTATATATATAAAAGCGAAATGGCACTCACTCACTCACTCACTCACTCACTCGCATAACTAAAAATCTACCGGACCAAAAACGTTCAAATTTGGTAGGTATGTTCAGTTGGTCCTTTAGAGGCGCACTAAGAAATATTTTGGCAATATTTTAACTCTAAGGGTGGTTTTTAAGGGTTTAAAGTTCGTCTTTTAGCATGTATATTCTTCTTCTCCCAATCTCTTAATTATAATTGAAATTTCCAAATTTCCATATCATATGTTACTATAGAACTATAATCTAGATAGAGTACCTCTTCGAAACAGTTGTTAACTGGCAACTAAATTAATAATTTTGTCAGGTTGGCATTAAGTTGAGTTGACTTTGTTAGGTTGGCACCAAGTTGAAGATTTGAATGCATTTATCGCGGAAAAATTGATTGGGCACTGCTACTTCAATCCTGGGAATATTATATTACTAGCCGTCAGGCTCGCTTTGCTCGCCATATCCGTTTAGCCAGACGTTTAGTCTGGACCCCCGACTGGTTTGTCCTAACATATGATAAAAATGCTCAAATGGAAAATGCAGGCGAGCGAAGCGAGCCTGCTGATCTCATCCTTGGACGATCCAGTCAGGGGTCCAGGGGGCGGAGCCTCCTGGCTAGACGGATATGGCGAGTGAAGCGAGCCTGACGGCTAGTCTATAATAAAAGAATAAACGAAAGAATCGGCATAATGAAGGAAAGAACTGGCTTATACACGTAGGGGATAGGAAATTCACGAATGACGCATCATCACGTCTCAACTACTCAACTAATTAACTTGAAATTCTGCATATAGATTCTCAATGTGCCGGGGATGGTTATATGCCTATTTTAAATTCTCAAAGATTTCAGTACCGTACGTCAAGTTTACAATCCATCAGCTTTCAGTAAGTCAAGTTTTTAGAGTGCCAAGCTTCCAGTCCCTCAATTTGTCAATTTGTCCAGTTTGTGATATTTTTCTTGGGTAGTCATCTACCTATTTATCTATCTATCAGGTTATTGATCTATCTATTCACTAGTAGTTCTATGAACAGTAGACCTCACGCAGTATTCTCATCCACAAGTACCTGATTGAAACTATAGACCTTATGGAAATACAGCAATATAGACTGGCTTCTCCACACATCTGTGTAATCACTTGTCAGCTGATTTATGATGAATAATTATTCTATAGTATGATTTTAACTCTAATAGTGGCGTATGAAGGAGGCTCCTTTTTCCTTTTATACTAGTAGTTCTGTGAACAGTAGACCTCACGCAGTATTCTCATCCACAAGTACCTGATTGAAACTATAGACCTTATGGAAAACCAGCAATATACTGGCTTCTCCACACATCTGTGTAATCACTTGTCAGCTGATTTATGATGAATAATTCTATAGTATGATTTTTACTCAGATATTGGCGTATGAAGAAGACTCCTTTTTCCTTTTATACTAGTAGTTCTGTGAACAGTAGACCTCACGCAGTATTCTCATCCACAAGTACCTGATTGAAACTATAGACCTTATGGAAATACAGCAATAGACTGGCTTCTCCACACATCTGTGTAATCACTTGTCAGCTGATTTATGATGAATAATTCTATAGTCTGATTTTTACTCTAATATTGGCGTATGAAGGAGGCTCCTTTTTCCTTTTATACGATATTATCCTTGAAATGCAAAATTTCCAAAAACCTTGTATATACGTCGACGCGCAATTAAAAAAGGAACATACCTGTCAAGTTTCATGAAAATCTATTACCGCGTTATGAAGTAAATGCGCAACATTTAAACATTTAAACAT
The DNA here is from genome assembly GCF_014356525.2 of Nilaparvata lugens. Classification (NCBI taxonomy): domain Eukaryota; kingdom Metazoa; phylum Arthropoda; class Insecta; order Hemiptera; family Delphacidae; genus Nilaparvata; species Nilaparvata lugens. The sequence goes on from NC_052512.1 coordinate 43,950,749, forward strand.
TAAGAGAAATGCCAAATCGTCGACTTGAATCTTAGACCTCACTTCGCTCGGTCAATTAATTTATCCAAGTACTAGTAGGTAACCCGTGCACCGCAAGGATCTAATTAAAAACTTAACAAATGAAGACTTGACCTACTAAAATCTAATAATATTAAATACTAATTATTATTAAACGAAAATCCAAATTAAATACTGTAAATCACCCCGAAGACTTCTGCTACTGCAAATATTGACAACGGGATAAACAGCTAGATGGAAATTCGATGAGCGCTACTATTCAAAAATTATTTGTCAGCCCGGAATTGAACCCAGTACCTCCTAATTGCCGGTCAGGAATGCTTACCCTTACACCAAACTCACCACCCTTGCTATCTCTGGATAGCAGCGCTCATTTTATACCTTAGACCAGCTATAGAATAGACACGGCCCATTGTATATTCATACTGAAAGTCGATGAAGCCAACATCTACTGCCATATCACCTTATCGTGACGTCAGCATTGATTGATTGATTGATTGAGTACTTTATTTATGTAGATTACAATATATACTGGCTTATACACTTATATACAATAGCTTACAATACAGCAAAGTTATAGATGAATTTACATAATATAGACTAAGAAAATAACTATTGAACTGTATATGATATGAAAAAGCAATTTGTAATATAATAACTATAGATAATAATCATATTGTTATGCATCTACATAAATTGGCGGAGCTTTGGACATATCAATGTCCATTCTTTGGGAAGAATATTAAAAATATCCTCCCCACTAACTCTCTACCAAAGAATGCATCGGATAGAAAACAATGTAAACAAACTCTGCAGAAAAGTTTTCTATTCGATGCTGACGTCACGATATGGTGATATGGCAGTAGATGTTGGCTTCAGAGGCTAGACTTCCCAGCGTGTCTATTCTATAACTGGTCTAAGTTTTATAGGAAGAAGCCATAGCGGCCAGCCAGCCTTCAGTTGGAAATTACTAGGATGTAATTACTGATATTATTTATTTATTGACCGAGCGTAGTGAGGTCTAAGATTCAAGTCGACGGTTTGGCATTTCTCTTAATGTATAAATGTTAATATGTTGCGCATTTACGGCGAAACGCGGTAATAGATTTTCATGTAATTTGACAGGTATGTTCCTTTTTTAATTGCGCGTCGACGTATATACAAGGTTTTTTAAGGAAATTTTGCTTTTCAAGGATAATATAAAAGGAAAAAGGAGCCTCCTTCATACACCAATATTAGAGTAAAAATCAGACTATAGAATCATTCATCATAAATCAGCTGACAAGTGATTACACAGATGTGTGGAGAAGCCAGTCTATTGCTGTATTTCCATAAGGTCTATAGTTTCAATCAGGTACTTGTGAATGAGAATACTGCGTGAGGTCTACTGTTCACATAACAACTAGTATAAAAGGAAAAAGGAGCCTCCTTCATACACCAATATTAGGGTAAAAATCAGACTATAGAATTATTCATCATAAATCAGCTGACAAGTGATTACACAGATGTGTGGAGAAGCCAGTCTATTGCTGTATTACCATAAGGTCTATAGTTTCAATCAGGTACTTGTGGATGAGAATACTGCGTGAGGTCTACTGTTCACATAACTACTAGTATAAAAGGAAAAAGGAGCCTCCTTCATACGCCAATATTAGAGTAAAAATCAGACTATAGAATCATTCATCATGAATCAGCTGACAAGTGATTACACAGATGTGTGGAGAAGCCAGTCTATTGCTGTATTTCCATAAGGTCTGTAGTTTCAATCAGGTACTTGTGGATGAGAATACTGCGTGAGGTCTACTGTTCACAGAACTATTAATTTATTTATCTATCTACCTGAGAAGAGTCCATCTCATCATCATCACTGAGTGCCTCCAGAGAATAGGAGTACCCAGAGGCGGGGGCAGCTGACTGGCTACCATTTGCTCCTCCCCCGCCGCCACTTGCCCCTCCTAGTCCTGGCCCCAGAATGCCTCCACTGCCTCCCCCCCTGGGCACAGTCCTCGTGCACAGATGCCACAATATGATTGGCTACCTCGGCTAGAGCTGGGTGCACCTCTACTATCCTGCAAAACAAAAATAAAATTATTTCAAATTGAAATATCAAAATTGAAATAATTACTATTTATTGACCACGCGAAGTGAGGTCTAACATTCAAGTTAGGTCTAACATTCAAGGTTTTGCATTTCTCTTTATGTTTATATTCATGTTTTTATGTTCCGCATTTACAGCGAAACGCAGCTCTTTACAGCAGACCGGCTCTTATTCATACTTAGGATCAACTGACACTTAGGCGACTCAGGTGGAGAAGAGACTGGACTCAATTAATCCTGGCTTAATTAATCCTGATCTCGGAAACCGGCCTTAATTCATATAGGGCCGTTAGCACAGTCAAAGCTTAAACTGATTTTAATCAGCTGGTGGCTTAAACTCAAACACATGACAACAAACGAGAATTGATACGGATTTAATCCAGATTACAACTACTAGTTCTGTGAACAGTAGACCTCACGCAGTATTCTCATCCTCAAGTACCTGATTGAAACTATAGACCTTATGGAAATACAGCAATAGACTGGCTTCTCCACACATCTGTGTAATCACTTGTCAGCTGATTTATGATGAATAATTCTATAGTCTGATTTTTACTCTAATATTAACGTATGAAGGAGGCTCCTTTTTCCTTCTATATTATCATTGAAATGCAAAATTTCCAAAAACCTCGTTGACCGAGCGAAGTGAGGTCTAAGATTCAAGTCGATGGTTTTGCATTTCTCTTTATGTTTATATTCATGTTTTTATATTCCGCATTTACAGCGAAACGCAGCAATAGATTTTCATGAAATTCGACAGGTATGTTCCTTTTTAAATTGCGCGTCGACGTAGGCTATATACAAGGTTTTTGAAAAATATTGCATTTCAAGGATAATACAAAAGGAAAAGCGGTCTCCATTGAACGCCAATATTACCGTAAAAATCAGACTCAACTACTCAACTCATTAACTTGAAATTCTGCATATAGATTCTCAATGTGCCGGGGATGGTTAAAGGCCTATTTTCAATTCTCCAAGATTTCAGTACCGTACGTCAAGTTTACAATCCATCAGCATTCAGTAAGTCAAGTTTTTAGAGTGCCAAACTTCCAGTCCCTCAATTTGTCAATTTCTCCAGTTTGTGAGATTTTTCTTGGGTAGTCATCTACCTATTTATCTATCTATCAGGTTATCGATCTATCTATTCACTAGTAGTTCTGTGAACAGTAGACCTCACGCAGTATTCTCATCCACAAGTACCTGATTGAAACTATAGACCTTATGGAAACACAGCAATAGACTGGCTTCTCCACACATCTGTGTAATCACTTGTCAGCTGATTTAGAAAAGCGGTCTCCATTGAACGCCAATATTACCGTAAAAATCATACTTAAGAATATTATTCATCATAAATCAGCTGTCTAGTGGCCTATAATACTACCCGTTCAAAAATATCGAACATCTTGAAAATGTATCTTTCCATCGACGTCTTAGACCAGTTATATAATAAATAGACACGCTGGAAAGTCTAGCCTCTGAAGCAAACATCTCCTGCCATATCACCATATCGTGACGTCAGCATCGGATAGAAAACTTTTCTGCAGAGTTTGTTTACATTGTTTTCTATCCGAAGCTGACGTCACGATATGGTGAAATGGCAGTAGATGTTGGCTTCATCGACTTTCAGTATGAATATACAATGGGCCGTGTCTATTCTATAACTGGTCTAAGATCGACGTTAGTAGACAGTTGACTATAATACTACCCGTTCAAAAACATCGAACATCTTGAAAATGTATCTTTCCATCAACGTTGTAGACAGTGGCAGCCAGACCTGATAACAGCGCTCACACTCTCATTCCGGGACGACACGTCACGGTAGGATAGGACAGTAAGCTCTATGTTTATTTAGAATTTTCTAGACATTTGAAATTGATAAATTATTTATTAATTTTTGTGAAAACATAACAACAGGTCAATGTAACTTACTGATCGCGAGGTCTACTGTTCACAGAACTACTAGTAGAATATATAGGAGATCAACAGATCAACAGCTCTGGAGTATTAACACAAGTGAATGTCACCTCATATTGTTTGATTATCAGCTGATTCCCGAACGCCGACCCAAATCACTAATTTGTAATATTTTTACTTTCCTTGCCCTATTACCATAGGTAAGGAAAGTATTGCTTTCCAAAAAAAATTAAGGTACCCAAATTTCAAGTTTTCTATACGTTTCAAGATCCCCTGAGTCCAAAAACATGATTTTTGAGTGTTGGTCTGTGTGTGTGTGTGTGTGTTTGTATGTATGTGTGTGTGTGTGTGTGTCTGTGTGTGTGTGTGTGTGTGTGTGTGTGTGTGTGTGTGTGTGTGTGTGTGTGTGTGTGTGTGTGTGTGTGTGTGTGTGTGTATGTGTGTATGTGTGTAAGTCTGTGAACACGATAACTCCATTCCTAATTAACCGATTGACTTGAAATTTGAAACTTAAGGTAATATTCTTGAGAAAAATGGCGGATAATTACTAAAAAACCATGATTTTCTCAAAAATTACTAGACCGATTTTTTTCAAATTCATTCCCTGTTTAGTAATTTATCAGCTCTATCAACTGGCATGAGTCTTTTCCCTGGAAAACTAATGGGGGGTCCACCCCATCCTTGAGAAATGGACGTTGTAACCTCCTTCTAGTGCATGAGGTAGGTAGGTAGAGCAGTTTATAAAAAGAACACAGTCATAGTCAAGATATTTCATCTGTAGAACAGCTGTTTTGACGACTTTTGAAAAAATCATCGAATTTCACAATTTACACAAAGGAAAAAGTACTCTGAAAACAATTATATATACACATATAAAGTAGTCTGATCGTAGTTGCAAATATTTTGCCGCCAATCGTCATTATGTTATTCCCCTAAATTATTCTCGTCTAAGAATGAGGCTTACAGTTCAATGAGCAAGGAAAGTTGTGTGAGTGTACCACACCAGATTTTTAAATATTGTAAGAGTAAGCCAATCGGAAAACTTCCTGCCCTACTGACTCGTTCGTGAACGCCTGGAAAAACGCTCCGTATGGCTTGGCCTTCAGAGATCATATAATAATCATATATTGTGATGGTTGATAATAGTGATAGATAATCACAGCCAGTTGTTATGATGTAACTTGTTGTTATCTTCTATATATATAAAAGCGAAATGGCACTCACTCACTCACTCACTCACTCACTCGCATAACTAAAAATCTACCGGACCAAAAACTTTCAAATTTGGTAGGTATGTTCAGTTGGCCCTTTAGAGGCGCACTAAGAAATCTTTTAACTCTAAGGGTTGTTTTTAAGGGTTTAAAGTTCGTATTTTAGCATGTATATTCTTTTTCTCCCAATCTCTTAATTATAATTGGAATTTCCATATCATATGTTACTATAGAACTATAATCTAGATAGAGTACCTCTTCGAAACAGTTGTTAACTGGCAACTAAATTAATAATTTTGTCAGGTGGCATTAAGTTGAGTTGACTTTGTTAGGTTGGCACCAAGTTGAAGATTTAAATGCATTTATCGCGGAAAAATTGATTGGGCACTGCTACTTCAATCCTGGGAATATTATATTACTAGCCATCAGGCTCGCTTCGCTCGCCATATCTGTTTAGCCAGACGTTTAGTCTGGACCCCCGACTGGATTGTCCTATTATAATATGATAAAAATGAAAAAATGCAGGCGAGCGAAGCGAGCCTGCTGATCTCATTCTTGGACGATCCAGTCGGGGGTCCAGGGGGCGGAGCCCCCTGGCTAGACGGATACGGCGAGCGAAGCGAGCCTGACGGCTAGTTTGTAATATTTTTTAAATATTGTAAGAGTAAGCCAATCGGAAAAATTCCTGCCCTACCGACTCGTTCGTGAACGCCTGGAAAAACGCTCCGCATGGCTTGGCCTTCAGAGATCATATAATAATCATATATTGTGATGGTTGATAATAGTGATAGATAATCACAGCCAGTTGTTATGATGTAACTTGTTGTTATGTGAGTTATGTGAAAGTTGTTAATGTAAATTTTCTGCTCAATTTTTTTCTCTAATTCAAACGAAATTTTAATTTGAACACATTATCGGGCACTCAAGTGGTTTTTCGACCTTCTAACAGCATCACTAAAATCAAAATTTCTACCACTTGTCAATAATAATAAATTCTCTAGGTGTATTATCGAATCAAAAATGGGAAGTGAACTAATATGGTAAGTTAAAAAACTAAATTAACTAGTAGTTCTGTAAACAGTAGACCTCGCGCTCAGTAAGTTACATTGACCTGTTATGTATTTTCAAAAAATAATGAATAATTTATGAATTTAAAATACCTAGAAAAACCTAAATAAACATAGAACTTTCTGTCCTATCCTACCGTGACGTGTCGTCCCGGAATGTGAGTGTGAGCGCTGTTATCAGGTCTGGCTGCAACTGTCTACAACGTTGATGGAAACATACAATTTCAAGATGTTCGATGTTTTTGAACGGGTAGTATTATAGTCCACTAAACAGCTGATTTATGATAAATAATTCTATAGTCTGATTTTAACTCTAATATTGGCGTATGAAGGAGGCTCCTTTTTCCTTTTATATTATCCTTGAAATGCAAAATTTCCAAAAACCTTGTATATACGTCGACGCGCAATTAAAAAAGGTACATACCTGTCAAATTTCATGAAAATCTATTACCGCGTTTTGCCTTAAATGCGCAACATATAAACATTTAAATATTAAGAGAAATGCCAAACCGTCGACTTGAATCTTAGGCAGGTTACAGAGCTCGACCGACCGTCAGTGCGTGTGCACCATCCTGACCATACATCAGTTTTTCTGACTCACAAAATGGACGCCTTTACAGATTGTTTAATTGCAGCTTATTATCTTCGTAAACGAAAGATTAAAAGACGTAGATATCAAGTTCACCCGATGGTCGCCCAAAGAGCATTCCAAAGGGAATTTAGTACCATTATATATATAATTGCTTGGGGTGAAGATACATTTTTCAACTACCTCAGAATCTTCATCAGAAATTTTGATGAGTTATTTCGAGCTTGTATCACCATTGGGAATACTTGCAGTCACTTTAAGCTAAGGATCAAATAAATGTAGATAATATTAATAATATATAATTTTTTCAATAAAAAATTTAGAAATTATTGAAGAAATGTTTAGCAAAACTCTGAATTCAAATATGACACTATTAATTGAATTCATTCATTATGCTATTCAATTCAATATCAGCTGATTGTCGGGCAGAGGAGTCAGCACATTGGTTATGTTGCGATCGGGCTACTGATCAGTACAGTTCTGAAAGATTCTATTTGTTTCAATAGCGCGTCAGTCGACCGATGGAACGGATGCGCACGAGCTCGACCGATGGTCTTCGTACGCTGTATAAAACGCATGGTCCTGTCCGTGCGCATGCGTGCCGTCAGTCCAACTCTGTACGGATACATGGAATATCAATGGAAAAGACAAGCGCGACTGACGTACGCACTGACGGTCGGTCGAGCTCTGTAACCGGCCTAATTGAAACTATAGACCTTATGGAAATACAGCAATAGACTGGCTTCTCCACACATCTGTGTAATCACTACTTGTCAGCTGATTTATGATGAATAATATTCTAGTCTGATTTTTCCTCTAATATTGGCTTATGAAGGAGGCTCCTTTTTCCTTTTATATTATCCTTGAAATGCAAAATTTCAAAAAACCTTGTATATACGTCGACGCGCAATTAAAAAAGGAACATACCTGTCAAATTTCATGAAAATCTATTACCGCGTTTCGCCGTAAATGCGCAAAATATAATCATTTAAACATTAAGAGAAATGCCAGACCGTTGACTTGAATCTTAGACCTCACTTCGCTCGGTCAATTAATTTGAATTTGTAATGCGTAAATGCATTATAATTATTATCATTAGACTATAAACCTTGATAAAAAAACCCAAGATCATTAATAGCTATTCATGTATTAAGTATTAAGAGCGTAATGCGCGACTTTATCGCTCGCGCAAAACAGTTATCACGCGACGCGAAGCGGAGCGTGATAATTTTGCAAGAGTGATAAGGAAGAATTACGCGCGAGTCACATACTAGGAGAACTGCGCATGCGCAGGTACAGGGAAGTTGACATTATGAGTAGCTCTTCATTTATTAGAGATTTTACCAGTTAAAGTGAATAATTAAGTGTTTTAGATTTTATCATACTAACCAAATAGTGCCGTTCAATATTATAATCACACTTGGACCCTGTGAACTGTAAGTAAAGACTTGTGATATCCACTTTATTCGCGATTGAGGGTTTCTAACCTCATTTTTAAACTGTGACAAACTGTTTTTCGGCAGTGTTCTGTTCTGATTGTCTGTGCTTGTGTATACTGATTAAGGAGGGAGAGAGTGATAGATTGATTGACAAGCGACTGAGAATACTGCTTGTTTTTGCTAGAGACTAGGCTTTTGCTCTTATCTGGCTGGTAATTTGATGAGCGGCCTTTCTGTTTCTATCTATAGATATAGACTGGCGTAAATTGTATACTTGGTAGCCGGAGTTTTTGGTTATTTTGACAACGGAATGTTAGTAACTTTTGATTCCGAAACAGCTGATCTGAACTGACCTACGCCAACGATAACTACGGTAAACCGGCCGCGCCAATACTTAAATATACGCACCGGGTCACTTTCTCTTCGTATTAATTTACTTAATCGGAAAAGAATTTCAATTTTGCTTATCTTTGCGTGTGATTGTCTGCTACTATCCTTGGTCTTTTCCAACTCTTTCCTTCCACGGGCTTCCAAATTGTTTCCTGCCTTGAAGGCCCTCTTGGCGCTGTTAATCTCCTTTGACTCACTCTTCCTTTGACTCTTTTGATAAGCATAATCAAAATTCTATTGTTTTTCCTTGTATGCGAATTAGCTCTATACGATTGAAACAAATAAACAGTCAATGAATGTGAAATCGAGTAAGATTAATATGAAATCGACAATAGAAAAGAGCAAAACGTCAAAGGGCAACCCTGCTATTTTATATAATAATGTTAAATTTAGAAAAGGATCTTGCACAAGTAAAGGTGATATTACCTGGCGTTGCCTTGTCAAAAACTGTTCTGTATCGATAAAGACAAATAGCAGTGCATCTATTATTCGAGAAATTAATGGGTCGCATACACATGATAGTCTGGCTATATCATCTATTGAAACCGACGAGGAGTCGCTGCTATTATCTCCGTCTAATGTTGGCAAAGAGATCAATTTCAATGATTCTAATATTTGTGATAAGTCTCAAACAACCCATGAATCTGCCTTGGAGCTTGAGAATCTACAGTTGAGAGATAGGATAAAAGTTCTCGAGGAGCAATGGAGTGCGGCGATCAATCGTTCGATGGAGCTCGACTTTCGACTGATGGAGGTGTCGGCGAGTGAATCGCGAGTGCGGGCTGCGGGAGTTGAGAGTGAGGAGACGTCTTCTCGTGAGGCTACACTTATGGATCGGATTAGTCATTTTCTTAAAAATGAACTTCTGACTGATACGGATATGGACTGTTATTGTAACTATTTGATTGATTCTTTTTCAGGTAAAAATTATGTTGTTCTACCAGCGATAACTAGCATGATAATTAATGATAAAAACGCAGATTTGTCCTTCCTTAAGGAAATTGTCTATAAAAATGATATAATTGCTTTTGTGGTGAATGATAATCAGCCTTCCAGTACTAGGGATGGTTGGTGTGGTTCACATTGGAGCATTGTGCTGTTTGATAAAATTGGTAAGGTGTTTTTTAAGCTGGACTCAATGGGTGAACTCAATGATAAATATGCGGAGGCTCTGATAGGGAGAGTAAGTTCGATTTTTGATTCAGATAGGTTGGCTTATATACCTTGTCCTCGCCAGAACAACAACTATGATTGTGGAGTATTCGCCCTGTTTTTCCTTGAGGAAGTGTTCAAGTTTCGTGAAAAAAACAGTATAACTAATTTAACAGAGGGTCTCTCTTTTGATTCTAATTTTAATGCGGCCAATTATAGATGGAGGATTCTTTGTAATTTATGTCAGATACTGAAACCAAAAACAATGTCTAGCAAGTCGTTAGGATTACTAGAATGTAGAAATTCAGAAAATACTGTTCAGGGTACGGCACAAATTTGTAATGACATTCATAATAATTTCTCAGTTTCTAGACAGGTAAGAACTTCTAAAACTAAAAATAGTTCTGTTGAGAAGAAATTAACAAATACTGATCTTGGTAAGCGGAACAAAAATAAGATTAAAATTTTCAGTGACAGTCACGGTCGTGACCTGGTTCACTATCTCAACAGTGTGGATTCAGGCAAATCTAATTCAGTCAGTGGGTTTATTATGCCGGGTGCAAAATTAAGCCCGATTGCCCGTAATGTTGAAAGTGATAGTGCTGATATGACCAGTGATGACCATGTTGTGCTAATGGGAGGGGCCAATGATGTATATTGCAACCAGTCTGCCAAATTTTTGAGAGGTCTGCTCACTGTTCTGCAGTTGTTGGTATTCACTAATGTTTTAGTATCTACAATTCCAGTCAGACATGACCTGCCTGACTGGTCTTGTGTTAATGTTGAAATTAGAAAAATAAATGGTAAAATAAAAAAATTGTGTGGGAAATTTAGTAATGTGAGGGTTATTGATATCTCAGACCTGCAAAGAGATATGTTTACCAGGCATGGCCTTCACCTAAATAGGAAAGGGAAGATGGCACTGGCTGATAAGATTGACAAATTAATGAAGTGTTCAGTTGATAATAGAAGAGTAATTGAACTAGGGTATGGAGAATGCTACTCGGAAAACTAATTGTTGGTCCTGTTGAAATCTTTCGCGATCTACCAATTTCTAAATGCAAAAAACAGGACCTTCAGAGAAATTTAATAGTATGGTCACTGAATATTCAATCCTTAAGAATGAAGCTTTTTGAACTGGAGGCTATTATAAATAAAAGGGAAGTTGAGGTAATCTGCCTGAGTGAGCACTGGCTAAGAGAGGAGGAAATTTGCTTCTATGTTCCTCAAAATTTTGTTTTGGCTAGCTTCTATTGTCGACGTTCTCCTTATGGGGGTTCTTCGATCTTAGTTAGAGAAGGGCTAGATTTTAAACACATTGACATATCATCTTATTGTTGTGAGACTAGTTGTGAGGCGTCAGCTATTAGGCTTAACAAATGGAATGCCCTAGTAATAAGTCTTTATCGTACTCCAAGCTCTAATTTTGAAGAGTTTATCACTAATTTAGAGCGGCTATTAACATTTGTTACCAATAGGATTAAAGGCTTCAAATACCTAATACTGGCAGGCGATTTCAATGTTGATATAATAAAAACCCTAGAACCTAGTACTCAACATTTCTTGAATTTGTTGAGATCATTCGATTTATATTGTGCAAACTCTTCTCCAACTAGGTTCAAATCATGTCTGGATAATGTAATTAGTAATGTTTCTGCTGCATACGTTCAAGTCTCTCAATTAGAACAGGGTTTGATATCGGACCATGCGGGTGTTTGTGTATCTTTTAATCTAGAAAATAAGCTATCATCTCCAAATAAGTGCAATGAAATTGATGAAAGCCCTGGAAAAACAATTTCTATCAGGTTATTTTCGGAGAAAAAGTTGGATAATTTGAAACAGTCTCTTGTGAATGTTTGTTGGAAAAAAGTTTACAAATCCAATAATAATGTAAATGAGGCAGCTGAAGCTCTTTTAAGTATTGTAGTGGAGTGTTTGAATAGCAGCTGTCCTAGATTGTCATTCGAAAGTAGAAGCAAGAAAAAATCTGTGACAAACTGGTACACACCTGAACTTGGAAAATTACACATTTTACTGTTGACATCCTACAGTAAATTTAAAAATACTTTAAATGAAGATGATAGAAAAATTTATAAGAATGTAAGAAAGCTTTACCGAAAAAAGTTGATAGAAGCCAAAATAATAAATAATAGTAAATTTATCGAAAAAGCAAACAATAAATGTAAAGCTGCATGGTCGATTGTAAAAAAAGAAACTTATACTGAAACCTTCAAGAAGCCAATTACAATCCCTCCTGACGTTTTGAATGAGCATTTTTCTAATATATCGAATACAATGCAAAATGAGGTTCAGGAACAAAGTGAAGCATCATTTTTAGAATTTTTGATCAAAGCTCCTAAATCGAAATATAACTTTAAATTGAAGACAGTGGATATGATTTCTGTTAAAGCAATTGTGAATAGAATGAGTAACTCCCGTAGTGAAGATTTCTATGGAATTTCTAATTATTTAATTAAAGAGATAACTGACGTTATTCTGCTTCCCCTCACGTTTATTATAAACCTGATTATTGTCATGGGATGCTTCCCTGATTGTCTGAAGTTGTCCAAAGTCACACCTGTTCTAAAGAAAGGAGATCATAATGACCCTTCGAACTACAGACCGATTTCTCTCATACCTATTATCAGTAAAATTATAGAATTTTGCCTGCTTATACAATTATATGAATATTTCATGAATAACAGCTTATTGTATCCCTACCAGTATGGTTTCCGACCTAATCACTCCACAATTGATGCGGTTGAAAAAATTGTGGACCTAATCTTGCAATGCTTTGAGGAGAAATGTATGGTAGGATCCAGTCTAATAGACCTGAGCAAGGCCTTTGATTTGGTTTCGCATGAGATATTATGTAAAAAACTTGAATATTATGGTATTGTAGGCAAGGAGCTAAGTCTCCTAAGAAGTTATCTTCAGGGTAGGAAGCAAAGGGTTATCATAGATGGTAAATGTTCCAATTTCTTGAATATATATGCTGGTGTTCCACAAGGATCGGTACTTGGACCGTTTCTCTTTTTGGTATTTGTAAACGATTTTAGCTTCAATGTATCGGGTCTTTCCGTGATGTATGCTGATGACACCACCTTAATTCAGTCAGATGTGAGCATAGAAAATATCAATAAGAAGCTTGATGGATCTTTGGTACAAGCTAAAACATGGTATTCAACCAATAAGCTTAAGATAAATGAAGAGAAAACGGAGAAAATAATATTTCAATTGGGACACTCAGCAGGTCTTGACAAAGAAGTTTTGAAACCAGTGAAACTTTTGGGTATAATCTTGGATGCTAAACTCAATTGGGAGGAGCATGTTGATGGTCTATGTAAACGCTTAGCCAGAGTAGTATATCTTCTGAGGCGACTGAAAAATTCTGTAAGCTCTGATACAGTAATGATGACATATTATGGTCTTTTTCACTCTCATTTGGCTTATGGTGTTAGAATGTGGGGGAACTCGACAACACACAAGAGAGTCTTCATATGGCAAAAAAAAGCTATTAGGGCTATCCTAGACCTTCCCCAGAGAGAATCATGTAAGCCACACTTCATTAAACATGGTATTCTGACCTTGCCATCTTTATATATTCTATATAATGTTATGCATGTGAAAAAAAGATTACAGAACTTTCCCAGACACAGTGATTACCATACCTATAATACAAGGAATAAAGAAAACATTGTTACCCCTAAAATAAGACTGACCAAGAGTTTGAAAAGTCACATGTTTTTACAATTCGCTTTGTTTAATAAGTTGCCAGTAAATGTTAAAACCCTGCCTGTTAATAGATTTAAAAATGCAGTTAGTTTGATTTTAAAACAGAATGGTTACTATTCGGTCGACGAATATTTAAAATCATGATGATGTTTGGTGCTTTGAAATGTAGTAAATGTTAGTGTATAATCAGTAACAGTGTGGTTTTCCAGGTGTTTATCAAGTACCATACAAAAATAATAATAATTACAATAGCCTGCTTTTTTATAATATTTTATTGAACTTTTAAATATTTTGATAGTATTGTATTGTATGTTTCCTGACTTATATTTATTATTAAGTATATTTGAATATGACTTTTTATGTGTATGTTTGTATTCTAAAGCTTTACTGCATATTGACACTGCCTATTGCGATTAATTTTGTTCAACGGCAATAAAGAATTCTTATTCTTATTCTTATTCTTATACAAATTTTTTTCTACAACTGCACAAACCTGTTAAATCACTCTTATATCTGGCGGAGTTAATAATAATTCGTCTACACTGATATCCATCATGGCTGCAGAATCGGAACAATTAACGAATTTTTAGGTTAAGATCTGACCGAGAGTGGTTTGTCTTTTGGCAAGCTGCTTATCAGCTGATTAGCGAGCGTAAAGAAACTCTTCTGCGCATGCGCGGATGGTTAGCGAGCGAAAAAGTATATTCACCTCAGAAATACGAGAAGAATTGAGTATGTAAATTTTTTCTTTACGCGCAGTTGTAGGAGAAACTCTTTCCTCTTTCACCTTTCTTAGTTCCATGTTAGCGGCTGGAAAGGGTACTCTTTCCGGCCTAGGTCGGAAAGAAACCTGTTCTGACGTCAGACGAGAGTCGTCTGCAAACAATGTCTTTCAGATCTACGTAGGGACTGGAAAACAGCTGCTTTCTGTGCAGTGTGGCGAAAACACATTGGGCCATATGAACAAAGTTGAGCATTTGCTCATACTTCTGAAATATGGAGCATTTGCTTCATTTTCTATGAATAAACGTGAGCAAAACCTTTTGCTCATGCTCATCAAAAAAATAGTTTGAGCATTTGCTCAAAAGTAAAAGCTTTTGCTCAAAATTGTATGAATAAACTAGAGCATTTGCTCAACTTTTGAAGCAAATGCTTCAAAAAAGGTGAGTCTAGTCTAGAGCAGCTTATCACCTTTTGCTCATAGTAGAATGGCTCAACTAATTCGTATGAGGAAGAGGAAACTATACCAGATACTATCACAACCAATAGTGTAGAACTATAAAACTCTTTTTTAGATTCAACCATGATATATATCACCATTATTCCAAAAGAATAAATAAAAAAGCTACCTGTTATAAAGATAGCCATCACAAAATAGGAAATAGGCATTTAAGAATATGAGAGTGTAGACGATTATAAGAAGGCTATTGATATTATAAGAATATGCAGAAGATTATTATAGAGATGACATTTTCTCACGCTATTATTTCAGAATTCTACACTCAACTAACCTAAAACTGTATTCATAAATATAGAAAACAGAGCAGACGACGCAAACACAAGCGGTGCCCCCTGTTTGCATATTTAGCGCTTCCGTGAGCTATAAATACAAATTAAGGCTACAAAAGCGAATCAGCTGATGAAAAATCTTTAAAATACGTGAGCATTTGCTCCAGAGTTCAGGAGCATAAGGTAAAGCTTATTCATATCAAAATGAGCAAATGCTTTTGCTTCTACATTTTGCTCATGAGCAAAACCTTATGCTCAATGCTTTTGCTCATGAGCATTTGCTGTGGTTTTATTCATATGGGCCATTATCAAGCACTCAAGTGGTTTTTCGTCCTTCTAACAGAATCACTAAATTCAAAATTTCCACCACTTGTCAATAATTAGTTATTTGTATATCTAGAGTGAAAAGTACGACTTTTTCTCCCTGTGGGGAAAAAGTTTGAAGCCCGAGGCGAAGCCGAGGGCAGCAATTTTCCTGAGGGAGAAAAAGTATTTTTCGCTCGTGATGTACACAACATTTTTCCTCCATCTACATTTTTTTATAGAAACTGCAAATAAAATCATTCTAATAACTTACGTATTGGTGACAATGATTCCTAACAACATAACCTAAATCTAAAACCTAAAAACTGGTCGTCTGATTGGCACTGCCGATTGCGCTATCTATCGGCAAAAGTTGTAACAATTATATCAGCTGAGCAGCTACCAAAAATGGCTGACTCCAGATCACGCGGTTCAGATTTGAATTGCAGATCAAAAATATTTGTTGGCTGGTATTTTGAATAGAATAAAATATTTTAAAAATTGTATACATTTTTATCATCTACTAATATTAAGAATATAATATCATACAAACATATATTTCATGAGTTGATCAAATTTCTGGTTGTGGTATTGAATTCAGTTGACTCAATGACAGACACCTCTATTATGCTTTCTCATCTGAGCTTAGACCTTCTAACCTATTACAATGTAAGTTTCAAAATAGAGATGCTCCCCATGTTATTTAAATGGAGTCACTTTTACTCCCTAGGGAGTTTTTCTGTTTTTTACTACCGAAAGCGAAAAAGTGACACTTTAGTATTAGGTTTCAGGGAGTAAAGTAAGTACTTTAGACAGTAGGTGGAGGAAAAATAAATTCTCAAGGAGTATTATCGAACCAGTAATGTGAAGTGAAGTAATATAAGTTGAAATAGTTATTTGTGCAACTAGTGCGCAAAGTGACAGTTTGCTGCACCGAAAGAAACGTTTACGCCCGAGCCGTAGGCGAGGGCGGAATGGTTTCTTGAGTGCAGCAGAGGAACTTTGCGCACGTATTTCACATTAAGTTTTTCCTACAGTTACCATTGAATATGAAAAGTGGGTAATTATGGGTAAAATTGCCTGAAATGCAACAAATGTTTTTCTGTGTAATTTTATTATTGATAAAAACCTTAATCCTAAAATCCTAAAGTCCTCGTTGTCGTTGGTTATAATATATAATACTAATAATTAGCGCGTTGTGCTTGGTTGCACCTCTGCTCACTATAGCAGCCACA
Source organism: Nilaparvata lugens (assembly GCF_014356525.2). NCBI lineage: Eukaryota > Metazoa > Arthropoda > Insecta > Hemiptera > Delphacidae > Nilaparvata > Nilaparvata lugens. The sequence continues at coordinate 43,967,408 of NC_052512.1, forward strand.
GCAGTCACTGTTACCAACTTCATTTTGATTTTGCTGCACTGTTGCTCCATATAACCTACTAAGTATTTTGCGTTGCCATGTTGCAAATCTGGAGTGCAGAAAAAGTTTTCCCGCACTAGAGCGGAAAAGTGATTCTTTGCGTTCTGTAATCAGTGCAGCAATGGCCACTTTTCAACGTAACTGTAGGAAAAGTAAATTAAATATCCAAAAATTAATCAATTTCAATTAAAAAATAAAATACTAACCGTCTCACAGTATCTATATCTCCCATACGAGCAAGCAGCTCGGGATTTTGTATCATTGAAATAGCCACTGGGTCCTGACTTAATCCAGGAGTGATTGCTATTATATTATCCAGTATATCAGGTCGGCTCAGTCTCTGTAAAATTTAAAGAAAAATATTAGATATCTCCAACAAAAGGCAGTAACATGGCAGAGTATCAGCTACGCTGTTCTCCTATCTTTCTCCACTGCCTCTATAGTGAGTTCCATGTTATAATGGCAGTGGATTGATTGATTGAGTACTTTATTTATGTAGATTACAATATATACTGGCTTATACACTTATATACAATAGCTTACAATACAGCAAAATTATAGATGAATTTACATAATATAGACTAAGAAAATAATTATTGAACTGTATATGATATGAAAAAGCAATTTGTAATATAATAACTATAGATAATAATTATATTGTTATGCATCTACATAAATTGGCGGAGCTTTGGACATATCAATGTCCATTCTTCGGAAACAATATTAAAAATATCCTCCCCACTAACTCTCTACCAAAAACAGGAGAAAGATAGGAGAACAACGTTGCCGATCCTCTGTCTTGTCAATGCCTTCTATAGACGGTAGCTGATAAAGGTTAATTGATGTAATATTAACTGTTCATTCTCGTTTTAAATAATCAATTATATTTTAATATAGTAATAGTGTTCTCTATAACGTGGACCTCACAATACAGTATGTCCACAAATGGTGTAACAGCCGGAAATTATAGATTCTACATTGAATTAGCAACAAAAAATGTTCAGAAAATTGTTTTACATCAACCTTAATTTTCGATAAATATGTTATGTTTTGATATATATCGATTTTTTTTTAGGTATATAGATAGGCTAATTCGATAATATGTTGGGCTAGGCCTGCACAATATGATACAGTATCATCACAACTTGATACACAACACCATAATTTGATACAAAACTTCCAAACTTTGAATGAATTCTACAAACCATGGCATATTATCTTCTTATGCTGTCTCTTCTCTATCACCTCACATGATACAGTATTACCTCACATGATACAGTATCACCTCATATGATACAGTATCACAACAATATCATCTCAACTTGATACACAACACCATAATTTGTTACACAAAACTTCCGAATTTTGAATGAATTCTGCAAACCATGGCATACCTTCTTATGCTATTTTTTTCTCTATCGCCATAAATGATACAGTATCACCACAACATGAAACAGTGTCATCTCAACTTGATACACAACACCATAATCTGATACAGAACTTCCAAACTTTGAATGAATTCTACAACCCATGGCATATCTTCTTATGCTATCTCTTCTCTATCGCCATAAATGATACAGTATCACCTCACATGATACAGTATCACATCACATGATACAGTATCACCTCATATGATACAGTATCACAACAATATCATCTCAACTTGATACACAACACCATAATTTGATACACAAAGCTTCTAAACTTTGAATGAATTCTACAAACCATGGCATATCTTCTTATGCTATCTCTTCTCTATCGCCATAAATGATACAGTATCACCTCACATGATACAGTATCACATCACATGATACAGTATCACAACAATATCATCTCAACTTGATACTCAAAACCATAAATAATTGATACAAAGCTTCTAAACTTTGAATGAATTCTACAAACCATGGCATATCTTCTTATGCTATTTTTTCTGACTTGAGGGTTATACTTCGTGACAAAATTACTTCTGACTTGGAGGAATTTGCGGCGCAGAGAAAAGGAGGGAGATCAGCCAATTACAGTGATGGATTGAGTCATAGGTGGAAGCGTAGTTGTCAATTTGTCGAATAGAGTCAGTCGAGTCTGTGATTGCAGAGAGGAAACTTCCTACGTTCAACCATAGAGAAACAATAGCATAAGTAGATATCCCATGGTATAGTGCGTTTATGTCGCAACTTTTACTGTTATCTCAAGCTGATAGTCCACGTAGTTCTTTCCTGTGAAGCTTTATGACGCTGGTAGTCTCTCATATTGTTGGTAGAGAGTTAGTGGGGAGGATATTTTTAATATTCTTTCCAAAGAATGAACATTGATATGTCCAAAGCTCCGCCAATTTATGTAGATGCATAACAATATGATTATTATCTATAGTTATTATATTACAAATTGCTTTTTCATATCATATACAGTTCAATAATTATTTTCTTAGTCTATATTATGTGAATTCATCTATAATTTTGCTGTATTGTAAGCTATTGTATATAAGTGTATAAGCCAGTATATATTGTAATCTACATAAATAAAGTACTCAATCAATCAATCAATCAATATTGTGCCGTTCATACACTCTTACCCGGTCAAAACAGTAAAAATGGACAATAATCGACAGTAATCGGCTTGAGATAACAGTAAAAGTTGCTACATAAACGCCCTATACCATGGGATATCTACTTATTCTATGGTTTAATATGAGCGCTTGAATACTCACTGGAAATTAGAGAGCAGTGGCCGGTTGAAACGTCAATATAACAGCCGTTGCATCCCTGCCGCTGTATGCCTTCTCTGCTGTGCATGTCCATCCCAAGTCGGAAGTTAATTTGAACAAAGTATAAGTGTAAGAGAGGGCCGACTGCGCCCTAACTTCATCTTCATGGTCAAAAATAAAGACAGTCATTTTATTTTCCTACAGATACCCTGAAAAGTGACCATTTGTGCACTGATTGCAGGCTGCAAAGAATCACTTTTCCGCACTAGTGCGCAAAGTGAGTACTTTGCGTACTCCAGATTTGCAGCATGACAACGCAAAATAGTTAGTAGGTCATATGGAGCAACAGTGCAGCAAAATCAAAATGAAGTTGGTAACAGTGACTGCTGTGGCTGCTATAGTGAGCAGAGGTGCAACCAAGCACAACGCGCTAATTATTACTATTATTATATTATAATGGAGGACAACGACAGCACAGTGCCACCACAGCACACACCACACAGCTGCCCCCCCGCCATTCAAACACTACTACATTATTCAGGCAATTTTACCCATAATTACCCACTTTTCATATTCAATTGTAACTGTAGGAAAAATTTAATGTGAAATACGTGCGCAAAGTTCGTTTGCTGCACTCAAGAAACCATTCCATTGCACTCAAGTAAACGTTTCTTTCGGTGCAGCAAACTGTCACTTTGCGCACTAGTTGCACAAATAACTATTTCTATGGTTCTACTCACCTGTAAAGCGTTCCTGTAAGTTGCAAATCGGGTCAAAGCTCTGAAAGCTAAGACCAAAGTTTGAATTTCAGCTTCCGACATATTTTGCGCCGGTTTGGGTGGATCTGAAAAATATCAGTTTCAAATTAAACAAATATACTTGAAATCTCAATGGAATCTTTATTCAAAACTCCAAATCAGAACATTATACTGCTGAAGGGTAAGTGGATGAAGACATAGAGAAACAATAGCGTAAGTAGATATCCCATGGTATAGGGCGTTTATGTCGCAACTTTTACTGTCAACTCAAGCCGATTACTGTCGATTATTGCCGGGTGAGAGTGTATGAACGGCACAATATGAGAGACTACCAGTGTCACACAGCTTAAAAGGGAAAAACTACGTGGACTATCGGCTTGTGATAACAGTAAGGGTAACCGTCCACTAAAACCGTATTCAATCGATCCGTTCGGCCGTTGGATGATCGGACGAATCTGCCGGCCGTCAATTCGGCCGAATATGGTCGTCCATTGGAACCGTTTACGTCAGCCCAGTTCAGTAGTTATGCTACTTGAAAGTACCTACTAATTATCAATTATTTATTTATTACATTTCAAAATCACAATATTAATACATTATAACACAATAATTATTTTTACTTTCCAATTCCACATCAGCAGAATTTTCTATATCTACTCCACTTGATTTTTTTTGTTTCAATTGTATCTGAAGCCTGATAATTCGGAATCTATCTGCATTGATGGGGCGGAGCTCCTGAAATTTTTACAGATATGGGACTTGTGGCAGTTGATAGAGCTTATCGATGACTATTTTAAGTATGAATTTGATCAAAATCGTTGGAGCAGTTTCCGAGAAAATCACGAAAAACCCTGTTTTCGACAACATTTTCGCCATTTTAGCCGCCATCTTGAATTGCATTTGATCGAAATTGTTTGTGTCGGATCCTTATAGTGAAAGGACCTTAAGTTCCAAATTTCAAGTCATTCCGTTAATTGAGAGATGAGATATCGTGTACACAGACGCACATACACTCATACACATACACACACACACACACACACACACACACACACACACACACATACACACATACAGACCAATACCCAAAAACCAGTTTTTTGGACTCAGGGGATCTTGAAACGTATATAAATTTAGAAATTGGGGTACCTTAATTTTTTTCGGACAGCAATACTTTCCTTACCTATGGTAATAGGGCAAGGAAAGTAAAAATCATGATTAAGTATTCATTTATTAACTAAATATCAACAAAGGTGGAAGTATTTTATCTTGGAAACTGATATTGTTTAATGACTTTGGAGGGTTATTTGCGGATGAACGTTATGACAAAATTTATAGAGTATGATGATGTGGAGAATTTTCAGCCGTCATTGAAATAGATAGAACAATGCTTGTAAAACATCTTTATGACACAGAACAACTTCAAAAAACAAAACAAAAAACAAACAAGACTGTGAAACAATTTTATGTTAGGAACACTTTGTTGTCTCAGCTCGACTAGTTAGTTCGGCCGGATAGAGCCGGAAAATCCCGGATCGAAAACTTGATCGGCCGTGCACGGACGTATGAACCTGTTGCAATGGACGAGCATCTATAGCTTTCTTTGTTGGGGGATCGTTCGGACGAGTTCGGTAGTTTTCGGCCGATGCTAGTTCGGACGAAAACAGTTCTAAAGTGGGAGAGAAATTACTTTTAACACGGCTCTTTCTCGAAGACGGAGAGGTCCGATGCTCTATCCTCCACTAATCACTCCCACTACCTAGCAGTGGGAGAGAAATTACTTTTAACACGGCTCTTCCTCAAAGACGGAGAGGTCCGATGCTCTATCCTCCACTAATCACTCCCACTACCTAGCAGCATTCTCCTTCTTTTGTGTCTGTGTGAGAGAGCTTTCCAACGCGACGCACCAACACTCCCCTTCCAGCTATTGCTGGCAATGTTCCAAGTCATATACTGGTCAGCAGGTATAATATTGTTTTCATCACAAGAGCATGAAGCAAAATGACACGGCGCATCCAATTGTGCGCAAGATGTGCGTCTGTCTGTGTGTGTCTAAGCTACAAACTGTGGAGGGAGAAATGTGTTTCTCCTCTTCATGTTAAAAGTAATATATCTCAGACTTTAGACACAATAGTATATTACGCTACAAGCACAGAAAGTTAGTGTTTACGGTATGAGGATAGTTTCCCGGGCGAGGCTTTTAGTGGAGGTCCCACCTTATGGGAAAGAACTACGTAGACTATCGGCTTGAGATAACAGTAAAAGTTATGTCATAAACGCCCTATACCATAAGATATTTACTTATGCTATTGTTTCTCTAAGCATTTAGTAAGTTATAAGTTTTCAACATTTACTTTTTGCTTAATAACTAGTAGTTCTGCGAACAGTAGACCTCGCTCATGAATACAACTTTAAAACTAATGAGATGGGCCAGTACAGTATATTGTGAAGATTTAGCCATGATTGTCATCTATTATTTTCTCCATTAAAAGTTCTAGAGACACTGTTCCAGGACACCGGACTTATAAAGGATATTTGTATGGCTTTTATTGGTGAGGAGTTCCAGACGGAAGTTACACCTCGCCCGAATATATCATTTTAGCCGTCAATGGGCCTTACGACTGTCATGCTTCAGTCGGGACCGACAATTATCGTGTGCCCATCCGATAACACGGGAGTCACCTGTTCAAAAACTTTTGGCTCTGAGTGGGGTTTGAACCAGGGATCTCTAGGTTACTAAGCAAGCACTCTATCCACTAGACCACTGATCACTCTTACCTTTTGCTTTTTTCTTCAGCACATGAACCATCACGCCATGCTTCAAGCCGCAAGATGTGAGACTTGCTTCATCATCCAATATATTTCCACAGTAAACCAGTTCTGGAAAATCAACAAAACCCTGTTACTGCATTCATTCATTTCAAAATACACATAATTTATAATATGATAAAGAAAATAATTTGCTTATACATGTAGGGGGTAGGAAATTCACCAATGACGCATCATCACGTCTCAACTACTCAACTGATTAAATTGAAATTTTGCTTATTGATTCTTAATTTACCGAGAATGAAAATGTTTCGAATTACGGTATCTATCCAAATAAAATAGTATATTTCGCACCTAGAGCAGAAAATGAGATTATTCCGGCTCGAAATCGGTTTTCAAGTCCGAGGCCGTAGGCCGAGGACTAGAAAAGATTGAGAGCCGGAAAAACATTTTTGCCCGTGGTGCGAACGCTATTTTTCGCCACACACAAAAATAAACAATATATAGCCTATATGAAAATAGTTGTTTACTAAGCACTTCCGAAAGCAGAAGTGGAAGGTGATAGCTCTAGCAAATCTGAGGTAATCTGAATATCAGGAAATTGTCCAATATTTTCATTTTTTATTCTGATTTGTCTGAATAACCTAAAAGATGATGTTCAATTATGTGGGAGGTTGAGTTTATACTTTTTTATTATTTCAAATGACAATAAGATGATATTATTATAAATAATGATTTAATTATTGAATAATTAACACAAATAATGAAAAGTTTTTTGATCAGCTGTTTTTTGATCACCTTTCTTAGTTCCATGTTAGCGGCTGGAAAAGGGTACTCTTTCCGGCCTAGGCCGGAAAGAAACCTGTTCTGACGTCAGACGAGAGTTGTCTGCAAACAATGTCTTTCAGATCTACTCAGGGACTGGAAAACAGCTGCTTTCTGTGCAGTGTGGCGAAAAAACCTTTGTGCTAAAGGCAACAGCAAAACAAATTTCTGAACCAATGGGCACGGTCTGGGAACACGAAAAAGTGGTGAATTGTTCAATCACGTGACTGGTGCAAATTGTTCCCATGGAACATCCCTACGACCTGTCTCAGAATTGGAACCCCAAACTCAACAAATTCCTGCTAGGATACAGTCTGGGCTGTCTTGGAGCGGCTCTAATTAAATGCTTTTGCAGGGTATAAATATTTGACCGAGCGAAGTGAGGTATAAGATTCAAGTCGACGGTTTGACATTTCTCTTAATATTTAAATGTTTTTATGTTGCGCATTTTACGGCGAAACGCGGTGATAGATTTTCATGAAATTTGACAGGTATGTTCCTTTTTTAATTGCGCGTCGACGTATGTACAAGGTTTTTTGAAATTTTGCATTTCAAGGATAATATAAAAAGAAAAAGGATATTTCTAATAATATCATACGCCAATATTAGAGTAAAAATCTGGTGTGGCGCACTCACACAACTTTCCTTGCCGTTATGAAAATTGTAACCTGACGCTAGTGTAAACGCGCATCTCAAGTCAAAGATCTGAGCCAGCTGGTGACAGTTCAATAACGCTGGATACACACGAGATCTGCTATCTCTTCATAGTGAATGATTTAATAGAATCAACAGTTGCCAACAGTTTGCAATTGAATAATTACATTTTCTCAAATTTCAAGCTTATTTTCAATTTTAGGTGAAAATGTTACTGGACATTAATTGAAGAGATGTCCATGCTCAATCTTTTCCACTCGAAATTTTTCGTTTAAACTATATCTGAGATCTGATAATTGGAAATCTAAAATCAAACTTTGCATAGATGGGGCGGAGCTCCTGAAATTTTTACAGATATGGGACTTGTGGCAGTTTATATGGCTTATCAATGACTATTTCAGGTATAAATTTGATCAAAATCGTTGGAGCCATTCTAGAGAAAATCGCGAAAACCCCTGTTTTCGACAACATTTTCGCCATTTTAGCCGCCATCTTGAATCGCATTTGATCGAAATTGTTCGTGTAGGATCCTTATAGTGTAAGGACCTTAAGTTCCAAATTTCAAGTCATTCCGTTAATTGGGAGATGAGATATCGTGTACACAGACGCACATACACTCATACACACACACACACATACAGACCAATACCCAAAAACCACTTTTTTGGACTCAGGGGGACCTTGAAACGTAAAGAAATTTAGAAATTGGGGTACGTTAATTTTTTCGGAAAGCAATACTTTCCTTACCTATGGTAATAGGGCAAGGAAAGTAACAAACAAGATAGGATACAGTCTGGGCTGTCTTGGAGCGGCTCTAATTGAATGCTTTTGCAGAGTCTATTTAACTGCGTGTAAAAGGAAACCCCCATAATTATATTCCATATTGAAACAAGGAGTGAGTAAGCATGATATATGGATCTTATGATGTTGATATCCTTGAAAACAGTCAGGCTCAACTGACACTTAGGCGACTCAAGTCGAGAAGAGACTGGACTCTAGTAGAGAGCATGTGTTTCCAAATGGTGACGTCGCGGAGACTAGAGTCGACTGGTCTGAGTGTCACCATTTGGAAACACATGCTCTCCACTAGAGTCCAGTCTCTTCTCCACCTGAGTCGCCTAAGTGTCAGTTGAGCCTTAGGATTCTGGTTGAATGAGAGATTGAGTTGGAAGCACCATGTCAACCAAATATGCAGGAAATTGTGGAGAGTGTTGTACCTCCTCCGTAATAGTTATTTGTGCAACTAGTGCGCAAAGTGACAGTTTGCTGCACCGAAAGAAACGTTTACGCCCGAGCCGTAGGCGAGGGCGGAATGGTTTGTTGAGTGCAGCAGAGGAACTTTGCGCACGTATTTCACATTAAGTTTTTCCTACAGTTACCATTGAATATGAAAAGTGGGTAATTATGGGTAAAATTGCCTGAAATGCATCAAATGTTTTTCTGTGTAATTTTATTATTGATAAAAACCTTAATCCTAAAATCCTAAAGTCCTCGTTGTCCTTGGTTATAATATATAATGACTAATAATTAGCGCGTTGTGCTTGGTTGCACCTCTGCTCACTATAGCAGCCACAGCAGTCACTGTTACCAACTTCATTTTGATTTTGCTGCACTGTTGCTCCATATAACCTACTAAGTATTTTGCGTTGCCATGTTGCAAATCTGGAGTGCAGAAAAATTTTTCCCGCACTAGAGCGGAAAAGTGATTCTTTGCGTTCTGTAATAAGTGCAGCAATGGCCACTTTTCAACGTAACTGTAGGAAAAGGTGCATTTTCGTTTGTGCGTAAATTTCCGCAATCGACGACGGCAAGCATGGTTGACATGTATATTGTCCAAATTTCAAATGTGCTAAAACAGCTGATCAAATAAATTTTCATTATTTGTCTTTATTATTGAAGAATATTTCTAATAATATCAACAAATTGCCATTTAGGGCCGCTTGCACAGTGTAAGTTTAACCAAATCTGGATTTTTTTTTTTGGTTTAAACTAAAATACCGTTTGCACAGTATCAGTTTAAACTCTGTATTGAGTTTAAACTCTGGGAAAGTTTAAACCTCCAAAGCAAGGAGGTTTGAACCAAATAATTTGGATTAACTTGACATCTGTAAAGATTTGATGGGGAAACAACTGATGTTAAATTATTTTTCGACGGTTGTTTTTAATGCTTCTGTACACGATAATAATATTTGAGTTTTAGTAAATCATTATTTGAATGTAAAAATAATTATAATGGAGGAATTGATAAAAATTTTTAATGCGATTGATAAAGATGACTGCGAGGTAATTTTTAAACTGAGAAAAATTGGGCAAAAACGAATGATTTAAATTTCTGGGATGATGGAGAATTTTCTTAATGGTTTTGCTTGAGTAAAGCAACTGCCAATCCAGTATTTGATAAAATAAACCCCTTGATAGAAAAAATACAATTTTTAACAATGGTCTTTGATTAGGAAACATATTTTTAATAACACATAACTGAGATATTTTGCTTTCAAGAGATTTCTAATAAACGAGGAAGACTGTAGTAGATTTAAGCGTAACAAAATCGCTTTTTTAAAAACATTCTAAAATATATTTTTTGGTGCCTACTAAATAGTTTGTATCCAAAAGTAATATAGCATTTCATCATTTTTTGAAGAATTTCTTGATCGCTCTTTACTTTTATTACCGTACAGCTTACAGCTCTGCGGATTTTGAACAAGGAAATAGTAGCTACATAACCTCAATTTACTGATGGTTTGTAAACAAATAACAAATTTTCTGTTAAAATCAGCCTTCCTTATATTATAAACGAGGACATTAAACGCTAAACTAGTTTAACTCGAACTGGATTAGTAAATGCACTGAGAAAACCGATTCAAGTTTAAACTTCCAGATTAACTCAATCGAGTTTAGCAATCTATACTGCGCAAACGGCCCTTAAAAAAGTATAAGCTCAACCTGCCCCATTAAAACATAATTGAACATAATCTTTTAGGTTATGTAGACAAATTGAAATCTACCCAATCTGAGATTCTCTCCCTGTCGTGGTCGACGACGGCATTTATGCAAAAACGTGAACCCAGCTTAAGCTGAGATAATATAGTCTTGGCATTGCCTATCATTGACTGTTTCATAGCCATATCATCTATAGTTTGCTCCGGTAGGTCCACGTTATAATGGCAGTGTTTGATTAGCAATGGTATTGCTATCCTTGTCTATCATTCAACTAATAACGCTATCTTTTTCTTGCTTTGATCTGTTGCCAGATCGTCTTTTAACAATGTAGAATTATTAATAATTAATTAACAAAATATTTCATCTTAATTATGAGAATTACAGAATAGTAATGATGGATCTAGAACAAAGACCTTACCAAAAGAATCTTTTGACAGATTAGCTTTACTGGCAACTTCCACTTTCAAATTCTTAATTTTACTTTCAAAGCTAACATTATCCACTCTAATACGCTGAAAATCAATTGAAGATGAACGTATCCCAATTAATAGAGACGACATTGTAAAAATTGAAGCAAAATTTTATTTCTCAGTTTCAACAATCACTAACTTGTAAAATGCAACCACTGTGATGCAACTGCAGAATGACAACTAAAATAACCTACAAAAATATAAAAATCGTTTCTAGATATCGATAGTCAATGTTGATTACCGAGATCAACTCTCAGATCAAGTGAAACACTATCGTTTATAATTATTTTGAAAGATTATGATCAAATCAATATAAACACTTATTACGTTATTAAATACAACAAAATTAAAACAAATCATATTGTAACATTATTACAAAAAACTGAGAACGTATTCAATTCAATTTTCCTTCTGTCTGTGACACTGTGACCAGTGGATAGACAGTCGATTACCTAATAAACAAACTGATTCAACCAACGAGCTAAAATATAGTAAACCATAGAGCGGCTGTTGGTGTGCTTTCAGCGCAGCGCTCTCAATGTGTTACACGGCCAACTAAGGGCAGCCATCACAGAAAGAGGCAAGAAGAGCCTCTATTGCCAGTCTGCTACTGCAGGAATAGGTGTGTTTTTGTGAGTTAAATTGATTTCTATGACTAAATATTATCATTATGATATTTATGATTATGATGATGGTATTGCAAACTTGACTGGAATGAACTATAGACATCAGCTTATATTACATAAAAAAAATAACAAACTAAGGCCGGTATTAGACGGTAATATTTCTGTCACATTATGCAGATCATATGAAATAAGTTGTACAAAATCATATTTTTTCATATCATAGAACTATTACCGGCCTAACATCAAACAAAACCGGCCTAACATGATCATAATATAATACGCTGTGGCTACAGTTACGGTAACCGTAGCTCGTATCGAGTTCCGGTAAACATTTGAGGATGCGCGGCTACCGCTATTTACATGTGCATTGTGGTGCTTGTGGTTTTTGGTCACATGGTTATGATTTCTAAGTAACTAGCTAACTTCATTATTAACAAACTTATTTCTAACTAACTTCATTGAAACGATAGGTTATCATAATGATGTCCCAAAAACCATCAACACCACAATGCACATGTAAATAGCGGTAGCCGCGCCTGCGCAAATGTTTACCGGAACGCGAATGGAGTTCCGGTTACCGTAACTGTAGCCACAGCAAATATAATAATATGTTAGGCCGGTATTAGACGGTATAGTTCTATGATATGAAAATAGTTATTTGTGCAACTAGTGCGCAAAGTGACAGTTTGCTGCACCGAAAGAAACGTTTACGCCCGAGCCGTAGGCGAGGGCGGAATGGCTTCTTGAGTGCAGCAGAGGAACTTTGCGCACGTATTTCACATTAAGTTTTTCCTACAGTTACCATTGAATATGAAAAGTGGGTAATTATGGGTAAAATTGCCTGAAATGCTTTAAATGTTTTTCTGTGTGATTTTATTATTGATAAAAACCTTAATTTATTGTCAAATTGAATAAAAATGTTGTCCTTGGTTATAATATATACTTAATAATTTGCTTGTTGTGCTTCGTTGCACCTCTGCTCACTATAGCAGCCCAGTCACTGTTACCAACTTCATTTTGATTTTGCTGCACTGTTGCTCCATATAACCTACTAAGTATTTTGCATTGCCATGTTGCAAATCTGGAGTGCAGAAAAATTGTTCCCGCACTAGAGCGGAAAAGTGATTCTTTGCGTTCTGTAATCAGTGCAGCAATGGCCACTTTTCAACGTAACTGTAGGAAAAATATAATTTCGTGCAACTTATTTCATATGATCTGCATATGACAGAAATATTATCGTCTAATACCGACCTTAGTTTGTTTTTTTTTTTTGACTATTATATTTTGCCTTCTTGTTATGAACTTAGAGTTATGTGGATAAGTACCGTAAGCCGATATCAAAGAAACGTCTTCATGAACTATTCTTTCTTACTCAAAATTCCTTACTCAAAATAACATAAAAAATAATCCAATCTCTAAAAAAAAATTTGCAGTTACGGTATGGTATTTCAACTTACTAGAGCACTTGTACGGCTAAGCAGTATTAACACTGTAACTTAGGCTACATTAATTCCACAAAGGCTTCAAGTAAAGCATTCCAAAACAATGGATGCAAAACAACTGTAATACATATGTTTAAAATGCTCGATAAAAATTCAATGTAATATTTATTAAATATAACTGATTTGAGCCATGTATTTTATGCAAGTTCCCATTATATCAATAGGGCCATTCAAATTTTCCGCCACTACTTGCCTCTCTCTGTCATGGCTGCCCATGTTCAATTTGTAACAGGAATAGCGGCCACTCAGCCACTCTATAGTTTACTATTTAGCTCGTTAAGCTGCTTACACATATCTGTGGCTTGGTGCAAAAACTACCAATTTCAATCTTTTTTTCAAAAATGAGTTCAATACACTAATACATCACTAGTATCGATTATTTTCAGTTCTAGAAGTGCCAATGTCCTATCTCAAAGCAATAAAAAGTTATAAAATGTATACTACCAATGTCATGATTTAGTTATTCCACTCAGGGGTGGAAAACCTCAGAGTGCAAAAACTACCAATGAAGACATAATGTTTTTAGATTGTCATTCATACTTTTATATTCCGTGCCAGAACTACCAATGTCAACTTTTGAGCTTCTAGCACTCGCATTACCGTATCGAAATGCCATAGTTCGAAAATACAAGGTGAACTTTCATGCTGATTTGTGAGAAAGTTGAAATTTTGACATAGGTAGTTCTTGCATCAAGCCACAGATATACGCGCTTCCGACCCGCACTGAGCACGCTCCGCCCTCGTATGGCCCTCGTTCCTCCATCGAACCACAGTCGCTCCGCCCACGTACCCATCATGAACGTTACGGAAGATGTTAGATCTTCTCGCGTTCCCCAGTCAAACCACTCTTGCTCCCCGGTCGATCATCAATCGCTCTGCTGGAGTGATGTTCGGTTGCGGAGCAGAGCGAAAGTCTGTACGCACCTAAAGAAACGTCTTCATGAACTATTTTTTCTTACTCAAAATTCCTTACTCAAAATAACATAAAAAATAATTCAATCTCTAAAAAAAATTTGCAGTTACGGTATGGCATTTCAACTTACTAGAGCACTTGTACGGCTAAGCAGTATTAACACTGTAACTTAGGCTACATTTATTCCACCAAGGCTTCAAGTAAAGCATTCCAAAACAATGGATGCAAAACAACTGTAATACGTATATTTAAAATGCTCGATAAAAATTCAATGTAGTATTTATTAAATATAACTGATTTGCGACATGTATTTTATGCAAGTTCCCATTATATCAATAAGGCCATTCAAATTTTCCGCCACTTCTTGCCTCTCTCTGTCATGGCTGCCCGTAACAGGAATAGCGGCCACTCAGCCACTCTATAGTTTACTATTTAGCTCGTTGGATTCAACTCATCACAGCTATCGACTTCAACAATATCGATTTTCAACATAGTACTATCGATATCTCAACCTGTTATTCGACAATTTTTATAGCGCCAAATTCATAACTTACAATAGAAGCTACCTTTCATACACTGGTACTCTTGAAATTAAAAATGATTTGTAACTAATTATTTGTAAATTTTGATGCTTTAGAGGATAATCATGATTTTGTGAACTATATAAAACAGGATTGGGACTTGCAGTATGCAATCTTAACCACAGTTTATTTTGTAAACAAAATTATATGGTCGTACTATTTATTATTATTAAACGAAAATCCAAATTGAATGCTGTAAATCACCCCGAAGACTTCTGCTACTGCAAATATTGACAAACAGCTAGATGGAAATTTGATTCTAATAATATTTCAATATCTCAGAAATCTCCATCTGTCGTACTATTTATTTTATCGAATTGATTAAACAGTTTTGGTAGGTTACCGTAGTCTACTTTGTATAATATGTATCCAACTTTAAAACTGCGTTTACACCAAATTTATCAACAAAATGTTAACAACTTAATCCTTATAGATTCTATTGAATTGAACGGAACTTGACAGACACATATGTTTATCATGTGTGGGATAAGTTAAGTTTAATCTAATAGAATCTATGAAGATTATGCTGCGTTTACACCAAAGTTAATAACATAATCCTTATAGATTCTATTAGATTGAACATATCTTATCATACACATGATGAACATATGTGTCTGTCAAGTACCGTTCAATCTAATAGAATCTATAAGGATTCAGTTATTAACATTTCGTTAATAACTTTGGTGTAAACCCAGCTTTAATCCTTACCTATAGATTCTATTAGATTAAACGGAACTTGACAAACACATATGTTCATCATGTGTATGATAATTTATGTTCAATCTAATAGAATCTATAAAGATTATGATATTAACATAGCTTTGGTTTAAGCGCAGCTTTATAGCTACTTGTTCAGTATGTAAATAAACCAAGGTATAAAATATCAACAAGGAGAGAAATAATTTGATGTTGAAAATACGCTTTAAAAGATTCTAGATTGCTGTAGCCTATTCTCTGTGAGGTATCAAATCATTTTATCTGATAAGATAGTGACTGCGTTAATCGGAAAGGAGAAAAATGCAGCTTTATTCTCAGCCTTCCATCTCTCAGGGTTAGAAGGAAGTTTTAACATGATTCACAACTCAACTCTACAAAAGTTTTAAATTTTCTGTAATTTTTAGTTTGAAAACTACACACATCGTATAGAAAAGTGAATAAAAGTTCCTTCCAAATGACTTCGCCACCTAATAATTTTTATTAATACAAATTATTCAAGGAGTACCAAGTGACCGGTAAGTAATTGAAAGGTTATAAACCAAATTATTTTTATTTAAACTATGTTTTCTAGTCTACTTTATTAAAAATAGTTTTGTATCCACTATATCTGTAAGTGAGTGTAAGTCAGCGTTTATTTTTTGTTCTTTAGATTATATTCTCAACAAATTTTATAATTTTTAAAGTCAGATTTTCTTCACAACATACCTCCAAAATTTCTTCAAGAGTTTTATCAGAAATATGGAATAATTTATTCTATATCTAGTCACAAATCCTCCACACAAAAAATATTAATTCACATCATGGTGGAATATATATATCAGTCTAAATATATTTTAGAGCTGTGAATAACAAAAATAGTGAGTAGGTTTTTGATTTTGTATTCAAATTTTTTAAATAAGTGCAATATTTCTAAAGTTTTTAATTTATTGTGATTCATTTAGAGTATAAAATCAACCTTCAAAATTCAAAATTTTAAATCATCATTTCTGGACCGAAAATCAAGTGACGAAGCAGTGTGTGACTATATAACCTTATATCTTTTGGACAACATTAACATTTTATCAAAATTTTTGGAGAGAAATAGTACAGGCTTAGCCTAGTTTTTCCTCCAATGTCATAATTGTATTATGATTATAGTATTTTATACAATAAATAAATATATTTAATACATTAATTACATTTAATTCAACAAACCGATTGACAAAGGCTACATAGTGGCATATTTTTACAAAACATGATAGTAAGGTACCTACAAAAGTAAGGCTACATCGCTTATGACGTTCAACTATTACAAAAATTATCTTATCCAATAAAGTTATTGAGAGTCCGATTCTTTGAATGTATAGTATCTACTTAAATAGGAACATAATAGCTCCTTATCAATTTATCAAATCAATCTATTGTCACAGACCACTTTACAATTTGTATCGGCCACGTCAATATTAAGCTGCGTACACATATTCGTGCTTCCAACCCGCACCGAGCACGCTCCTCCCTCGTACCGCCCTCGTACCGCCCTCGTACCACCATCGAACGACAGTCGCACCGCCCACGCACCCATCATGAACGTTACGGAAGATGTTAGATCTTCTCGCGTTCCCCGGTCGAACCACTGTTGCTCGCCGGTCGATCATCAATCGCTCTGCTGGAGTGACGTTCGGTTGCGGAGCAGAGCGACAGTCTGTACGCACCTTTACAAACTATATTAGAGATCATACAACAGTTGCAATTACCTAAAATTCTAGATAGACTTATTTGATTTGAGTTGTTTTTCTTTTACTTTTTTGACGTGTCCCAGTGGGCTATACTAGATAGACTTCATGTTAGCATTGAAATATTTATCCACATTATAAAAACAATTTTTTATAAAAAATCTTAATTCTTAGTTTAAATTCACTGAGCTTCAAACCTCGAACATTTGGTGGTAAATGGTTTAAAATTGAAACTTTATTTGACAATTTCTTGGTCAATTATTAAAAAGGCCTTATTTACACACTATTTTATTTATTTATTTATTTAATCAATCAGAATTACACAACTTACAGAAAAGTACCACAGGCTAATTTACGCCCAAAACGGTTCCAATTCTAATTTATACAAGAGTCCAAATGTAGCTAGGTTATGTGTCACTCAACATTCTTCAATTACACACTCAATTTAAAATTCAGAACACAAAAAAATCAGTCCTAATTTAAAAAAAAATACTTCTAAATTGAATTGAATCAATCACAATTAATTAGAAAATTCCAAACTTTGAAAAAAATATAGAATTTTGAGATCGAAAGTCAAACAAACTATTTAGATGTTTAAAACAACCACGGCATGGACTCAGTTATGATATTTGATTTTTTATTATCGAATAAATCAGAATAGTGTAGGCCTATGTCTTAAGGCTGTTCAGCACTATTAAGGCTGTTTATTTTTATTCAAATTGGATAATCTTTTTCAATATAATTATTAAGATAAGAGTGAGAAAAAGTAGCAACTGAAATTTTTAAGTGGTCTAATAAGCGAGTTATGGGTTGTTGAAGTGCTAACTCCGTTTTCTTTCCAGATCATGAACGGTTTCGAATTTTCCATTGGAGTTTTTTTTTAATACATTTAGTATAACCATAGAGAAACAATAGCGTAAGTAGATATCCCATGGTCTAATGAGTTTATGTCGCAAGTTTTACTGTTATCTCAAGCCGATTACTGTCGATTATTGTCGATTTGTACTGTTTTATTGGGGTGAGAGTGTATGAACGGCACAATATGAGAGACTACCAGTGTCACACAGCTTCATGGGAAAGAACTACGTGGACTATCGGCTTGAGATAACAGTAAAAGTTGCGACATAAACGCCCTATACCATGGGATATCTACTTACGCTATTGTTTCTCTATGATATAACATTGGTTTTGTTCTAATATGCGTTTTCCGCGATTAATGCCTGAACAAACAAGTTATAGAATTTACAAAAAATGTTACTCTTCTATTTATGTACGATATGGGTAATAATTAATGTTTTAGTTTGGAAAGATACATTTTTTGAATTTTTAAGAGAAGTTCTAATAATATAGTCTAAACCGTTTTTTGGAAAGAAAACGGAGTTAGCACTCCAACAATCCATAACTCGCTTATGAGACCACTTAAAAATTTCAGTTTAAATAATAAAAAATGTACCCTCAATACATATGGCAGATCGGAGTGAATCTAGAAACCATTATGTTTATTCGATTGACGTATTTTGATGGGGCTGATTTAAAATTTAAGAATTATATCAAAGAATAAAATATATAAAAAATAATGACCATTATCAAACGGTGAGTTGAAAGGTTATTTTATTGAACTATGTTCTTCAAATATTTTTCATTACCGTTATAATAAAGATATTTTTATCCACTATTTATTATGATTTACTGGAATAGGAACTCACTGGTATTTTATCTAGATTAAATAGATATTTAATAGATATTACTTTGATGTTTGAAACAACGACATGCAGTACCTATCTATTAATAAAGTATCTATTATTATAATAGGAACTTGATAGAACTGTATTTTATTTACACTGTATTTCAATATGTTGTTTAAATCAGTAACATGGAGACTGTTATAATATTTTTTTATTTTTAAAAACATCAGAAATAAATGAGTGCATTAATTTATGAAATTAATTATAGCAAAACAATTGAGAAAAAAATTTAAATATTATGAATAAATTGATGGAATAAATGTAATAAAAATTAGATAAATACCTTTCTTTCAAATCATCTAGACATCTTTCCAAATGAACTTCGCTCGCCTTTACAAGTATATATGCTCCCCAGTCTCTGGTACAATTACCTATCAGAAAAAATACATCTTATTGTTGCCCACATCTCAATTTATATATTTATTCTATTACATTCATCAATAAAATAATTACAAATTATACAGCAATGACTGGTAGAAGCTTAAGGCTGTGCAAAGGCTAAAAATAAACTTTCTACTGGTGATATTTTCTAAAGTTTTTTTGATTCGTATATCATCAAGCTATAAAAATGTAAAAGTTTTCTCAGGAAAACATTTTTTTCCAATCATTTCTTTTCGAGATATGAGCGCCTGAAGTTTAAATTTTTGGGACAGAACATTTCAAATTCGGTAAGAGATAAATCCATGAGATATAGAGATAGATTCTTCATGTCAATTCTGATTAAATAAAACAAAGACTTCCTGAAAATATCAATTCCTGGGAAAGTTATTCAATTTACTAAAAATAACTTTTAGTTGAGTTATGTTTGGGTAATTGAATAACTTTCTCGGAAATTGATATTTTCAAAAGATTTTTGTTTTATTCAATCAACAATACCATGAAGAATTCATCCTCTAAATCTCATGGATTTATCTCTAAACGAAGTTGAAATGTTCTGTCCCAAACATTTAAACCTTGGGCGCTGATATCTCAAAAGGTAATGACTGGAAAAAAAATGTTTACCTGAGAAAACTATTTCATTTTGATAGCTTGATGATATACATTCATTCATTCATTCATTCATTTATTGACACACTTTACAATTTACAATAATAAATAATACACAAAACATTACAAAACAATAATATAAATATATATCGGAAAACTTTGAAAAATATCACCAGTAAAAAAGTTTATTTTTAGCCTTTGCACAGCCTACTACACGGTAGTTTGGAATGGATTAAGAAACTATAAATATTTATATTATTTTGTTGGGGCTACCTGCTTAAAATTTTAAGAACTATCTTAAAGAATCATCATTATAAAGTTGAGTTCCCTTATTGTTATGTTTCATTCTAGACATGACTATTTAGTGAGGTCCACGTTATACTGGCAGTGTTTGATTAGCAATGGTATTGCTATCCTTGTCTATCATTCAACAAAGCTGATAGTGCTATCTCTCGCTTTGCTCTGTTGCCAGATCGTCTTTTAACAATGTAGAATTGATAATTACTAATAAACAAAATATTTTATCTTGACTCTGGAAATTCATTATGAGATTATTGAAATTTTTGGCTAGCTCCAAAAAAGTTTGAGTCCAACCAAAAAAGACCAATGGAGAGATGAGTTCAACTGGAGTTCCACATTATTACTATAATACGCTATTATTAATTTTTTCAATTATTTTTCATGTGTTGTATTTAATTTATTCACGATCATGCTTTCCTTAAACTTTTACTGATGTAGAATAGTTATTTGTGCAACTAGTGCGCAAAGTGACAGTTTGCTGCACCGAAAGAAACGTTTATGCCCGAGCCGTAGGCGAGGGCGGAATGGTTTCTTCAGTGAAGCAGAGGAACTTTGCGCACGTATTTCACATTAAGTTTTTCCTACAGTTACCATTGAATATGAAAAGTGGGTAATTATGGGTAAAATTGCCTGAAATGCATCAAATGTTTTTCTGTGTAATTTTATTATTGATAAAAACCTTAATCCTAAATCCTAAAGTCCTCGTTGTCCTTGGTTATAATATATAATGAATAATAATTAGCGTGTTGTGCTTGGTTGCACCTCTGCTCACTATAGCAGCCACAGCAGTCACTGTTACCAACTTCATTTTGATTTTGCTGCACTGTTGCTCCATATAACCTACTAAGTATTTTGCGTTGCCATGTTGCAAATCTGGAGTGCAGAAAAATTTTTCCCGCACTAGAGCGGAAAAGTGATTCTTTGCGTTCTGTAATCAGTGCAGCAATGGCCACGTTTCAACGTAACTGTAGGAAATAATATTTTCTAATACCGGTAACCTACAGTTATTGCCAGGTATGCTATAATATATGATATCAATAACAAGCAACTGCTACCCGTACATCGCAAGGGACTGTTGAAGGCACAAATAGATTGAATTCAGTTTTATAGTTTTATGCTGATATTGGGCGTATTAAGAACTGAGATAATTTACAATAGAAAAACTATAGTGAGGTCCACGTTAAATGGCAGTGTTTGATTGGCAATAGTATTGCTATCCTTGTCTATCATTCAACAAAACAGATAGCACTATCTCTTTTTTGCTTTGCTATGTTCCCAGATCGTCTTTTAACAATGTCGAATTAATAATTGATCAAGAAAATATTTCATATTAATTTTGAAAATTCATTATGAAATGATTGAAAAATATAGTTTCTTGTTTAATAAAATATAAATGATTATTTTAAACGAGAATGAACAGTTAATATTACATCAATAAATCTGTATCACCTACTGTCTATAGAAGGCATTGACAAGACAGAGGATCGGCAACGTTGTTCTCCTATCTTTCTCCACTGCCATTATAAAGTTGACCTCACTATATCTGATTGGGATTCTATCTTACATAAACTTTGTATCAGAAATCTAATAAACTTGTTTTGAACTTTCAACTTCTAGGTCTCAACTCACACTTACGCGGCTCAGGTCGAGAAGAGACTGGACTCTAGTGGAGAGCATGTGTTTTCAAATGGTGACGTCGCGGAGACTAGAATCGACTGGTCTGAGTGTCACCATTTGGAAACACATGCTCTCCACTAGAGTCCAGTCTCTTCTCCACCTGAGTCGCCTAAGTGTGAGTTGAGCCTAACCCTCAGTTTTTGAACTTTTCAAGAATTCCCGCTTTTCTTGTCGAGAAAATGACAACTAGTTCCGGCAGTTCCGGCTGTGATCTCTTGCATCTCATTGGCCTAGACATGCAGTACGCCAGATGGAGACCTTCCAACCAAAACAGACAGAGCTCCGACACCAATCAGAAGCATTATCAACAACATCAGAACAATCAGCGGAATTTCCAACATCAGAACCTTGGCGGAAACAATCAGAAGGGCTATCAACAAAATCAGAGCTCTGGGAATAACAATCAGAAGGGTTATCAGCATCAGAACAATCCTGGGAATAACTATCATAAGGGTTATCAACATCAGAACAACAATCAGAAGGGTTTTCAGCATCAGACACAGAGTCCTGGAAACAATCAGAAGAACTATCAACATCAGAACCCTGGAGGTAACAATCAGAAGAGCTATCAGCATCAGACACAAAGTCCTGGGAGCAATCAGAATAGCTTCCAACACCAGACAAAAAGTCCTCCCAAAAACAATCAGAAGAATTTCCAAAATCAGATTCCTGCAAACAATCAGAAGAACTACCAAAATCAGAATCCTGCAAACAATCAGAAGAGCTACCACAATCAGAGCCCTGCAAACAATCAGAAGCACTACCAACATCAGAAGCTTGAAAGCAATCAGAAAAACGATCAGTATCAGAATCCAAAAAATGCTGATCGACAATTTCAAGGAGCAAACTATCAATTGAATCATCAAGCGAATAATCAACCAGATTACTATCTGAGATATCAGTCTCTACATAATGGAAGAAGAAGGTATGGAACCTCATGATAGGGTATAATGGAACATTGGGATGATACTATATATGGAATAATTATTATTGACTAATGTAGTATAGGCTATACATGGTACATGGGAATAATGGTCTTCAAATAACCAGATGGAGATTAGGTACTGAGATATTGCAATTATTCAAATGCTAATTTTTTTGTTATTTATATTAAAACTAGTCACTAGGACTAACCATTAATTTTGTACTCTCATTTCTTAACCTAACATATTAATTTTTATTGCTTAAGTCTTCCAGTGAAGCCTACAGTTCTAATCTATAATTATTTCTCTACTTTAGATTCTTTTGCTACACATTTATTTGATTTATACTTTTTTCACTTTACTAGCACTACACCAACTCGAAGGGCTTTGTTCTCTATCCTCTATGTTCTCTTTGTTTGAAATGCTAATCTATATATATAAAAGCGAAATGGCACTCACTCACTGACTGACTGACTGACTCACTCACTCACTCACTCGCATAACTAAAAATCTACCGGACCAAAAACGTTCAAATTTGGTAGGTATGTTCAGTTGGCCCTTTAGAGGCGCACTAAGAAATCTTTTGGCAATATTTTAACTCTAAGGGTTGTTTTTAAGGGTTTAAAGTTCACCTTTTAACATGTATATTCTTCTTCTCCCAATCTCTTAATTATAATTGAAATTTCCATATCATATGTTACTATAGAACTATAATCTAGATAGAGTACCTCTTCGAAACAGTTGTTAACTGGCAACTAAATTAATAATTTTGTCAGGTTGGCATTAAGTTGAGTTGACTTTGTTAGGATGGGACCAAGTTGAAGATTTAAATGCATTTATCGCGGAAAAATTGATTGGGCACTGCTACTTCAATCCTGGGAATATTATATTACTAGCCGTCAGGCTCGCTTCGCTCGCCATATCCGTTTAGCCAGACGTTTAGTCTGAACCCCTGACTGGATTGTCCTAACATGATAAAAATGCAGGCGAGCGAAGCGAGCCTGCTAATCTCATTTTTGAACGATCCAGTCGGGGGTCCAGGGGGTGGAGCCCCCTGGCTAGACGGATATGGCGAGCGAAGCGAGCCTGACGGCTAGTGAACTAATAATTATTAAACGAGAATCCAAATTAAATGCTGTAAATCACCCCGAAGTCTTCTGCTACTGCAAATATTGACAACAGGGTAAACAGCTAGATGGAAATTCGATGAGCGCTACTATTCAAAAATTATTTGTCAGCCTGGGAGAATAATATACAACTAATATAATATAATAATATACAACGCTACTATTCAAAAATTATTTGTATATTATTCTCCCAGGCTGACAAATAATTTTTGAATAGTAGCGCTCATTAAATTTCCATCTACAGTGATGTCCACGTTATAATGGCAGTGTTTGATTAGCAATGGTATTGCTATCCTTGTCTATCATTCAACAAAACAGATAGCACTATCTCTTTTTTGCTTTGCTATGTTCCCAGATCGTCTTTTAACAATGTCGAATTAATAATTGATCAAGAAAATATTTCATATTAATTTTGAAAATTCATTATGAAATGATTAAAATATAGTTTCTTGTTTAATAAAATATAAATGATTATTTTAAACGAGAATGAACAGTTAATATTACATCAATAAATCTGTATCACCTACTGTCTATAGAAGGCGTTGACAAGACAGAGGATCGGCAACGTTGTTCTCCTATCTTTCTCCACTGGCATTATAACGTGGACCTTACTATAGCTGTTTACTCTGTTGTCAATATTTGCAGTAGCACAAGTCTTCCGTGTGGATTACTGAATTTGAACAATTTCTGTTCATTTGTTCTCGATAAATCTGAGAAGAAGCAAAAAAAAAAGAAAAAAGCTGGAAAAACGCTAATTTTGGGCGTATCTTTGTCGTTATTGCAAATTTCTTCTAACACAGCATTATTAGGCTACACCCTAGCTGAGCTTCTGTACTGAATTTAAACATTTTCTGTTCATTTGTTCTCGATAAAGCTGAGAAAACACTGGAAAAACGCAGATTTTGGGCGTATATTTTAGAGATGTGTCGTTCGGTCATGACCCGTTCGAATTAAGCGGGTCATTAAGGTGAACGAGTGATCCGGATCACATTTATTCAAAAAACCCGTTCATCAACTGGGATAAACCCCTGTTTTTACTGTCTTTACACATCAACTGTGGTGGACTTTTTTTTGCTTGTTTATAGGAAAGCTATAGAAAATTAACCGTTCAATTGAACGGGTCGCGGCAGTGAACGTGAACGACTGACCCGAATCAGTAAAGTGATCCGAACTTCCCATCTCTAGTATATTTGGAAATTTTTCCAAATCCGTTCTTATAGTGCGCCTCTAAAGGGCCAACTGAACATACCTACCAAATTTGAATGTTTTTGGTCCGGTAGATTTTTAGATCTGCGAGTGAGTGAGTGAGTGATTCAGTCAGTGAGTGAGTGCCATTTCGCTTTTATATAGATGAAGGTCTTCGAGTTTCTTCACATGGTATAAGGAAATCAACTACAGTAACATAACAATAATTCACGAATGTACTGGAAACCTTCTTAGTTGTTTTTAACACAGGCGTGGGAAGATTAATATTGTGAATGAAACAGAACTAAACTGCAGTAGAGTTTTAAAATCATTTAAAATATTTACTAGGTATCAATTATAATTTTTTATATCTCAAAATATCCTTTTTTACTTTCCTTGCCCTATTACCATAGGTAATATTTCTAAATTTCTAAATTTCTATACGTTTCGAGGTCCCCTGAGTCCAAAAAAGTGGTTTTTGGGTATTGGTCTGTGTGTGTGTGTGTGTGTGTGGTGTGTGTGTGGTGTGTGTGTGTGTGTGTGTGTGTGTGTGTGTGTGTGTGGTGTGTGGTGTGTGTGTGTGGTGTGTGTGTGTGGTGTGTGGTGTGTGTGTGTGTGTGTGGTGTGTGTGTGTGGTGTGTGTGTGTGTGTGTGTGGTGTGTGTGTGTGTGGTGTGTGTGTGTGTGTGGTGTGGTGTGTGTGTGGTGTGTGGTGTGTGTGTGTGTGTGGTGTGTGTGTGTGTGGTGTGTGTGTGTGTGGTGTGTGTGTGGTGTGTGTGTGTGGTGTTCATAGTTTTCCTAACCTTCAATGTAGCAATATTACTTTCATGATAGTTGACTTTCAGTGAAGACAACTCCCTACTTACTTCTTTACTCAATTCTACTGTCTCACTATGGTTGACTTTTTCAACAACAGTAACTAGGCCTACATTGTCAGAAACTTGAATGAGTTGATCTTGTAACTTAACACTACTATCATCCTGCTTCAATTTGTTTTCATTTTCATGACTATCTTTCAATGTTTCATGTGCATCTTTCAATAGAAGGTTTATACTAACCTGCTCTAGTCTAATGTTAGCAAATTCTTGCTTCATCTCATCAAACCTAGCATCAAAATTAGCATTTTGCTCATCAAACCTAGCATTTTGTTCATCAAACTTTTGTGTTAAGAATGCTATAAGATTCAGATCATTTCTAATGTTTGCCATTTTGTAATATGCACTGATTCATTAAAACTTGATCTCTCTTGAACCGACTTCCCACTCAGCAACAAACCATTCATAACCTATCAAGATATCTATCCACTAATAATTTCTTTATAACCAGGGATATATTTTGTAGTTTGAGTCCCACACCAGGGCGTACCATTTGCCGTGCTACCAATTTTTTCCTTAAACGGTTGGAATAGCATTTAACACCTATCAACCTAAGAATAGTTGTCGGCTCCAATAAAATAGATTCTTGATAAACTGTGAATGGATCTATTGCCTATGAATGAGAAATCCAGTTTTCAGAGCAAATTAACTTATAATCTTCAGATGAATTTACACAAAATACAGAAGGAGAATATATATTAAGCCTAATTATTTCAGAGTTATTACGAACTAAAATACTTATCTAGTTTACAGTTGAAACACAGTGGCTATTGGCTTTACTACACTAATAGCTAATTATGCACAAAAATTTATATAAAACTCAATTTAAAACATTAATAAACGAAAATGATTTAGAGCAAAACTCCACGACAATACTTGTAGCCAGCCATTTTTCAGAAGAAGGTCGAACAGGAAAAAAAAGACCACAAGTTGCAAGTCACGAAAGCCAACGCCTCGTTCAGTATCGATTTTTACAGACACGTCAACACAAAATTATAATTTACAAGTTTAGAATTCACATTCTACATCTGTTCTCAATAAAACTTTATTTTGAAAATGTTATTTTAAATTTTTATACATATATTCTATTTAAATAAACGATTTATTTAGTAATTTGTTAACCCTGCCTCGGTGACACCATGGAACAATGCAACAAACATTTACGATAATAAATTCTCCGTCAAAAAATTTGTCCGTCTATTGATAACTCTGACATTTACTATAAAGTTCCATAGATCTCGAATTGAAGATTCGATTCCAATGTGAGAAGAAAAATGTAATATTACACTTTCTACACTGCCATTGTAAAGTTGACCTCACTATATCTGATTGGGATGAAATCTTACATAAACTTTGTATCAGAAATCGAATAAACTTGTTTTGAACTTTCAACTTGTAAGTCTCAACTCACACTTACGCGGCTCAGGTCAAGAAGAGACTCGACTCTAGTGGAGAGCATGTGTTTTCAAATGGTGACGTCGCGGAGACTAGAATCGACTGGTCTGAGTGTCACCATTTGGAAACACATGCTCTCCACTAGAGTCCAGTCTCTTCTCCACCTGAGTCGCCTAAGTGTGAGTTGAGCCTAACCCTCAGTTTTTGAACTTTTCAAGAATTCCCACTTTTCTTGTCGAGAAAATGACAACTAGTTCCGGCAGTTCCGGCTGTGATCTCTTGCATCTCATTGGCCTAGACATGCAGTACACCAGATGGAGACCATCCAACCAAAACAGACAGAGCTCCGACAGCAATCAGAAGCATTATCAACAACATCAGAACAATCAGCGGAATTTCCAACATCAGAACCTTGGCAGAAACAATCAGAAGGGCTATCAACAAAATCAGAGCTCTGGAAATAACAATCAGAAGGGTTATCAGCATCAGAACAATCCTGGGAATAACTATCAGAAGGGTTATCAACATCAGAACAACAATCAGAAGGGTTTTCAGCATCAGACACAGAGTCCTGGAAACAATCAGAAGAACTATCAACACAACAGAACCCTGGAGGTAACAATCAGAAGAGCTATCAGCATCAGACACAAAGTCCTGGGAGCAATCAGAATAGCTTCCAACTTCAGACAAAAAGTCCTCCCAAAAACAATCAGAAGAATTTCCAAAATCAGAATCCTGCAAACAATCAGAAGAGCTACCACAATCAGAGCCCTGCAAACAATCAGAAGAACTACCAACATCAGAAGCTTGAAAGCAATCAGAAAAACGATCAGTATCAGAATCCAAAAAATGCTGATCGACAATTTTCAAGGAGCAAACTATCAATTGAATCATCAAGCGAATAATCAATCAGATTACAATCTGAGATATCAGTCTCTACATAATGGAAGAAGAAGGTATGGAACCTCATGATAGGGTATAATGGAACATTGGCATGATACTATATATGGAATTATTATTGACTAATGTAGTATAGGCTATACATGGTACATGGGAATAATGGTCTTCAAATTAACTGATGGAAATTACTGAGATATTGCAATTATTCAAATGCTAATTTTTTTGTTATTTATATTAAAACTAGTCACTAGGACTAACCATTAATTTTGTACTCTCATTTCTTATCCTAACATATTAATTTTTATTGCTTAAGTCTTCCAGTGAAGCCTACAGTTCTAATCTATAATTATTTCTCTACTTTAGATTATTTTGCTACACAGTTATTTGATTTATACTTTTTTCACTTCACTAGCACTACACCAACTCGAAGGGCTTTGTTCTCTATGTTCTCTTTGTTTGAAATGCTAATGAACTAATAATTATTGAACGAGAATCCAAATTAAATGCTGTAAATCACCCCGAAGTGTTCTGCTACTGAAAATATTGACAACAGGGTAAACAGCTAGATGGAAATTCGATGAGCGCTACTATTCAAAAATTATTTGTCAGCTTGGGAATAATATACAACTATATAATATAATAATATACAACGCTACTATTCAAAAATTATTTGTATATTATTCTCCAGGCTGATAAATAATTTTTGAATAGTAGCGCTCATTAAATTTCCATCTACAGTGAAGCGAAGCGAAGCCTGCTGATCTCATTCTTGGACGATCCAGTCGGGGGTCCAGGGGGCGGAGCCCCCTGGCTAGACGGATATGGCGAGCGAAGCGAGCCTGACGGCTAGTTGAATATATATTGAGAGTACATTCCATATTCTCTGTTTATATAATTGACTTAAATCCTGTTTCTTCATTTCCAATCATTCAATGATTATATGTTTTTTGTCTCTGTTGAATAAATAAATAAGTAAGTAATCCTTTGTAGAGGGCCCCATACACTAGGGAGCTTGGATCGGCGAACTTGATTCTTGGGAACCAATTATCCCAGTGTATGTGGAACATTGGCGAACCACGAACCACATTCGTGACAAACTTGGTCTTCAATCTAGATTGAAAACTTTGTTCAGTTCGTCCGCCTGGGCAATATATTCTATCTATATATTACTAGCAGGTAACCCGTGCTTCGCAAGGGTTTATTTTAAAACTTGACGTAATGAAATCCAGAAGAATTGAAAATAGGCCTATGAATTTATAAGCAGCATTTCAAGTAAATCAGTCCAGTAGTTCAGACGTGATGATGCGCCAAACATAATTTCCCTATCCTCTACACGTGTGTGTACATCTTCAAGCCAGTTCTTTCCTCTATTATAGTATATAGAAGATGATAGATAGATGGATATATCATCCATTTATCTATCATCTTCTATACTATAATAGAGGAAATGAATGAGAATAAATTTTGAAAGGTTTGAGATATCGATGTGCGGTTTTCACCATACCTTTTCTCTGGAAATCCTGTATCGGAATCATGTATCATTTATGAACACCTTTCAATTAAAAAAAGAAGTTGTATTCAAAATGGTGGAAAAAATTTGGGTGCGACGGAAAACCTGTTTTTATCATTCGAAAAGGATTCCCCCAATCATACCTATCTTCTAATTTCCCTTTAAAGAGAAATGTTCTGCTGCTTCCTTACAACAACTGAAAGCATGACAAATAATTGAAAACCTGACGAACTGAAGACTTTATGAAATCAAATATTGAAGAATTTAAAATACGGTAGGTTTGAAACCATCCTCGGTTAAGCAAGAATCTATATGCAAAATTTCAAGTTAATCAGTCCAGTAGTTCAGACGTGATGATGCGTCAAACATAATTTCCCTATACTACTTTACACCTGTATACGTGTATAATCCAGTTCTTTAATATACTAAATTTTTTTAATTCCGACCATATGATTTGGTGATTTTTTTATGAAATCGTATGTACTATTAATGAAGTTTGAACATTAATTCTGAAAAATCTAGAAGGAAGATTGAAATTTGGGCTTCCAGGTGCACGAGATTGATATAGTTTTAGAATCTATGTTCAAAATTTGGAGATCTAAATCATTCCCGTTTTCCGGTATGTAATCCACAAATTGACATGTTTTGATGCGAACAAACGAACACACGAACAAACACAACCCTACTCTCTCTTATTATATAGATTTATATATATTCCCCCCACAGCAGCTGCAAACTTTGAAACAGTCATCTCTAGACCCCGAAAGACACTGAAGTGACGAGGGGTTGTTCGCTCTCCCCACTACAGTGTGTGGCCAAATCCTACACGAACTTGATTCCCTGAACCAATTTCCCTAGTGTATAGTCTTCACATTCAAGGCTGTATTTTTTATTCATCAAGGGAAGATTTTACTTGCAGTTTCTATTCAATTACTAGCCGTCAGGCTCGCTTCGGTCGCCATATCCGTCTAGCCAGGGGGCTCCGCCCCCTGGACCCCTGACTGGATCGTCCAAGAATGAGATCAGCAGGCGATTTGAGCATTTTTATCATATGTTAGGACGATCCAGTCGGGGATCCAGACTAAACGTCTGGCTAAACGGATATGGCGAGCGAAGCGAGCCTGACTGCTAGTGATATAATATTCCCAGGATTGAAGTAGCACTGCCCAATCAATTTTTTCGCGATAAATGCATTTAGATCTTCAACTTGGTGCCAACCTAACAAAGTCAACTCAACTTAATGCCAACCTGACAAAATTATTAATTTAGTTGCCAG
Source organism: Nilaparvata lugens (assembly GCF_014356525.2). Taxonomy (NCBI): domain Eukaryota; kingdom Metazoa; phylum Arthropoda; class Insecta; order Hemiptera; family Delphacidae; genus Nilaparvata; species Nilaparvata lugens. The sequence continues at coordinate 43,998,517 of NC_052512.1, forward strand.
TTAACAACTGTTTCGAAGAGGTACTCTATCTAGATTATAGTTCTATAGTAACATATGATATGGAAATTTCAATTATAATTAAGAGATTGGGAGAAGAAGAATATACATGCTAAAAGACGAACTTTCAACCCTTAGAGTTAAAATATTGCCAAAAGATTTCTTAGTGCGCCTCTAAAGGGCCAACTGAACATACCTACCAAATTTGAACGTTTTTGGTCCGGTAGATTTTTAGTTATGCGAGTGAGTGAGTGAGTGAGTGAGTGAGTCAGTGAGTGAGTGCCATTTCGCTTTTATATATATATATATATACCACTGATTTATTTACTTCATAATCTACTGATTCATTCATACATTACTATATTGATGATTTGATTCATTTGCTTAGGCCAGGGGTCTCCAACCTTTTTTTATCCAAGGGCCACATTGTTAATTCTTGGGAAGCTTAGAGGGCCAACAACAAGGATGTACGTGGAATTCGACTAGTGGGGACACACACGACGGCGGATTTGGGGGGTGTAAAACTATTATATTTCCATTAAAATAATATGAGGAGTTTTAAGTAGGTTTAATTAAAACAAAGGAAAAAACAAACCAATTCATTTCATTTTAATACAAAGTCCAATTTATTGGGTGTAAAAAGGTCATAAGAAAACTTGACAATGCATGAATTTAGCAAGTTAAACAAAATGCTAATAACTTTTTTATAGTAATAAGACAACTTGACAATACACGAGCTCACAGAAAGTTACCAAACTAAAAGAGAATAAGTTGCTTTTTTTTTAGTGAGAAGATCGCATTTCTTTTCCACTTGAAATGTCCGCCCATTTAGGATCAAACTGTGTGGTTCCGATCATTAAAATTGTTTTCAAATGTTCATCTGACAAGGAAGATATGTATTTGGATTCAACAAACTTCATTTTTGAAAATGTCTGCTCACACTTGTAGGTAGATCCAGAAAAAGAAAACATAGCTTGAGCATGTTTTTTTTTAATGTTTTTGGAGTCTTTTTCTGGGAGAGACATGTACAGTCCGTGCAGACCATTTGCTAATATCTCGCAATGGTTGATCGCTGCTTGTTTACAGCTAATTTTACACTTATTAAGAAATGGAATGGCTGGTAAGTGAAGAGTACTGAACTCACAGCTGTTTTCAAAAATGTGTATAAATATATATTTTAAAAAATCTGTAGCAATAACTCTCGGCGGGCCGGACAAAATCTATCCGCGGGCCGGATGTGGCCCGCTGGCCGTAGGTTGGAGAGCCCTGACTTAGGCTATCAGCTCATTCATTTATTCACAGACTAGCGGGTAACCCTTACTCTTCAAAGGTCTATTTGAAGCACAAATAGATTAAATTAAGACACTGAAAACTTGACGTACTGAAGTCTTGAAGATGAACTGAAAACAGGTCTATGATCATCCTCGGTAAATTAAGAATCTATATGCAAAATTTCAAGTTAATGAGTTGAGTAGTTGAGACGTGATGATGCGTCATTCGTGAATTTCCTATCCACTACGTGTATAAGCCAGTTCTTTCCTTTATCATAGATCAATAATTTTATTAATCTCTAATTTTGTACAGGGAAGTTTCACCTTGGACCCAACAAATGGGGGATGACTCCGGCTTAGAGCGGAGTGTATCATCAACGTCATCAATTTCATCCTTGGAGTAGGAGGAGTAGGAGGAGGAGGAGGAGAGGAGGAGGAGGAGAGGAGGAGGTGGTGGAGGAGGAGGAGGAGGAGAGGAGGAGGAGGAGGAGGAGGAATAGAGTCAACAGTGACTACAGACTCCACAGATGAAAACCACCGATTTGAAAATCACCAGCAGAAATTCAGAGGTCACAGAGGAGGAAGAGGAGGAGGAGGAGGAGGAGAGGAGGAGGAGGAGGAGGAGGAGGAGGAGGAGGTGAAGGAGGAGGAGAAGGTCACCAAACCCTGATACATCCACCTAATAACATGTAAGTGAAAGTAAAGATTATTCTTCTTCAAATTTAAATTCTTCTTCTATATGGAGAATAATCTTTTATATTTTTTCCCAGCATAATATCTGTCACCTCTTAGATCCAATTATATTTTCTATATGGAATTTTCCTATAGGCTCAACTGACACTTAGGCGACTCAGGTGGAGAAGAGACTGGACTCTAGTGGAGAGCATGTGTTTCCAAATGGTGACGTCGCAGAGACTAGAATCGACTGGTCTGAGTGTCACCATTTGAAAACACATGCTCTCCACTAGAGTCCAGTCTCTTCTCCACCTGAGTCGCGTAAGTATGAGTTGAGCCTT
>NC_052512.1:44000900-44053542 GCF_014356525.2 Nilaparvata lugens
TTCCCGGCTCTCAATCTTTCTCTAGTCGATTTCGAGCCGTAAAAATCTCATTTTCTGCTCTAGGTGCGAAATATAGTATTTAGAATATTCAATCGGTCTGAAGAGGAAAGGAACATGTCAAAAATCAGAATTTTTCAGGGGAGAGAAAAACTGAATACAGATAAAGTATTGATAATTTTAAGATTGTTTTTTGTCATTAGGGTGCAAACTCTTCTAAGACAACAATTTTAATCCAGTATAAGCACTTATATAAGATTCACCCCTAAAAATTGAGTTTTTTGTTAACTTCCTTTTACTCATGATGATATTAAATTAACACTGTTCAACTTTCACAATAAACACCTCAACCGAAAGCAATCCAACCTCAAAGCAACGCGTGAATCAAAGGTAACCTAACAATAGCATAAAAATCACAACTGACAAAGTTGATTTTCGAATGTTGGGCGTTGGAAGGAAGATGTGTGTCACGACTAGTTCCCTTTCACTCCAAACCAGCACAAATACGATATCTGTTTCTCGTATAAAGAGAATGCTGACATGTTCCCTTTCAACTCCAATATGTGTCCCACAGTAAGCAACTCATTTCAACCATAAAAATTAAAATGAAAAATGTTGACATGTTCCCTTCTCCTCAGCCAATTCAATTTGTTAAACGAAAATTCAAATTAAATGCTGTAAATCACCCGAAGACTTCTGCTACTGCAAATATTGACAACAGAGTAAACAGCTAGATGGAATTCGATGAGCGCTACTATTCAAAATTATTTTTCAGCCCGGGAATCGAACCCAGTATCTCCTAATTGCCGGTCAGGAATGCTTACCCTTACACCAAACTGACAATCTCTGGATAACAGTGCTCATTTTATACGAAGCCATAGCGGCCAGCCAGTCTACACATGGAAATTAATGAGATATTGCAATTATTCAAATGCTAATGAATTCATCGAATTTCCATCTAGCTGTTTACCCTGTTGTCAATATTTGCAGTAGCAGAAGTCTTCGGGGTGATTTACTGCATTTAATTTGGATTTTCGTTTAACAATAATTATTAATTCATTAGCATTTGAATAAAATGCAATTTCTCAGTAATTCCATATGTAGAATATTAATTAATTATCAGCATTACAATGCTAATAATTTGTTGTAAACAGCTATGCTACTATAGTGAGGTCCACGTTATAATGGCAGTGGATAAAGATAAAAGAATAGCGATGCCGATTCTTGCATTAATTAATTATATTTCTACACTGTCAAAACATATTGGCATCGTTCTGACCAAGAAAAGGATAGTAACACCGGCTTTGTCGAATGATAGACAAGGATAGCAAAACCAAAGTTGATCAAATACTGTCATTATAACGTGGACCTCACTTTCTTTTATATCTCAAAGCTTACCTAGTTGAAAGCAGAGAAAATAATAACCTACTTCGAGTTATCAATATTGCATGCCTCATTGCTTGCAATTCAATTAATAGTCCACACAACAGCTGACTTTTCACTAAGTTACATTGAGATATTAATGCATGCGTCACTGCATGCAATTAAAATCCACTCCACAGCTGATTATGATGAATAATTATTCTGAAGTCTGATTTTTACGGTAATATTAGCGTTGAAGAAGACTTCTCCTTTTGTATTATCCTTAAAGTGCAAAATTTAAAAAACCTTATATATACGTCGACGCGAAATTCAAACGGACATACCTGTCAAATTTCATGGAAAACTATTGCTGCGTTTCGCTGTAAATGCGGAACATATAAACATGGGTGGGTAGCCGTCTAGTTGGCACCCCGACTACTTGACACCTGGTCATTTTGGCCATAGGCGACTACTTGTACCCTCGTAAAATATGCCATTGCCGTCAAGTTGTCCCCCGACTACTTGACACCTACTGGACAAAGGTGCCAACTAGTCATGACCGTAAACGACAACTTGACACCTCGCACCCTCGCGTCAGAGTGTCCCCACGACTAGTTGTCACCTCCTTAGAAAAGAGACAAGTAGACGGGGATGGCTCACGTCTACATGACACCTTGCACGCTGGCGTCAAGGTGTCATCCCGACTACTTGTCACCTACACGCATCAGTTGGCACAACTTACACCCCCGCGGCGTAGGGAGGAGGGATCAAGCAATTTTTATTACTGGTTATGATGTAGAATGAATTCTAAGCACTTTTGGTTCAGTAACATTTTCCCGTCAAACGCACGGCACGGTTCGGGAGATATTCGCCGTTTTTGCTATTTTTAGGACAGATTTTTTCGAGTTGGTTGAAAACAGAAAAAAATGAATAATAAGTCCTTTTGATGACTGAACCAGATGTAGAACACAATTCTAAACACATTTTGTTCAGTTATATTTTCCGTCAGACGCACCGTTACGAGTAAATTGAGCCTAATGCTAGGATAGTCAAATTTTCATCCATCAATGATATGGTCGATGAAGCTATCAGTCTGGTTATCAACTGAGGTATTACATGAAGTCTGGTAATTAATATGAGGATAAATAATTATTCATACACACTTGCGCTCAGATTGCAATGAGACCATAAGAAGGCCAATGAGAATATTCAAGTTATGTCTGTGTCTTCTACACTCACAAACACTGATCAAACAAATTTTATTATTATGATTATTAAGAAGAGTAGCGTGTTGCCATATCTATCACTGCAAATATTAAAGGAAAGAAATTATTTCTCGAATTCCTGGACATAATATTATAGTAAATAAGTGGCAATGAGAGTAAATATGAAATAGAAATTGAAGGTCACTCACAAAGACATGATGTTGAAAATATCTTATATCAAAATTAGGAATCTCAATGCCTTTTCATATAGAACTTGATAGTTTGGCTTCATTTTCCAACTTTCAAATGAAGAGCCAGCCGGAATGGTGATTTCTTGTGGAGTGGAGACGAGGGGATAGGTTGTCGTGACCGTAGACGACTACTTGTACCCTCGTAAAAATATACCATTGCCGTCAAGTTGTCACCCCGACTACTTGACACCTACTGGACCGGAGGTGTCAACTAGTCCCGACCGTAAACGACAACTTGACACCTCGCACCCTCGCGTCAGAGTGTCCCCCCGACTATTTGTCACCTCCTCAGAAAGGAGACAAGTAGACGGGGATGGCTCACGTCTACTGGTCCCCTACAAACCAGTTTTAAAAGGGTACAAGTAGTTAGGGTGGCACCTAGTCGCGTACCCATAAACATAAAGAGAAATGAAAAACCGTCGACTTGAATCTTAGACCTCACTTCGCTCGGTCATTTACTAGTGTCGACGCTGGTAGTCTCTCATACTGTGCCCTTCTTACACTCTCACACTCCCAACAACACACTAATAATAGACAGTGTATAGGGTGTCTATGTTGCAAATGTGAGTGTTAACTGAAGCCGATAGTCCTAGTAGTTGTTTTTGGTGAAGCTATGTGACGCTGGTAGTCTCTCATACTGTGCCCTTCTTACACTCTTACACTCCCAACAACACACTAATAATAGACAGTGTATAGGGTGTCTATGTTGCAAATGTGAGTGTTAACTGAAGCCGATAGTCCTAGTAGTTGTTTTTGGTGAAGCTATGTGACGCTGGTAGTCTCTCATACTGTGCCCTCTTACACTCTTACACTCCCAACAACACACTAATAATAGACAGTGTATAGGGTGTCTATGTTGCAAATGTGAGTGCTAACTGAAGCCGATAGTCCTAGTAGTTGTTTTTGGTGAAGCTATGTGACGCTGGTAGTCTCTCATACTGTGCCCTTCTTACACTCTCACACTCCCAACAACAATAGACAATAATAATAGACAGTAGTCGACAGTAATCGGAGAAGAAATTTGCAACATAAACTATCTCTACCATGGGATATCTTGTAATGCTGCCTTTCCTCTGTGATATTATACTCAATTAAGCAATTAGAGTATAGAATAGAATTACAGTAAATTCCTTTGCTCTAAAGGAATAGGAAATTCTATAGTGATGTCCACGTTATAATGGCAGTGTTTGATTGGCAATGGTATTGCTATCCTTGCCTATCATTCAACAAAGCGGATCTCTTTCTCGCTTTGCTCTGTTGCCAGATCGTCTTTTAACAATGTAGAATTAAGAATTGATTAACAAAATATTTCATCTTGATTATGAAATTATTGAAAATAGCTATTTATGTATTAAGAGCGTAATGCGCGACTTTATCGCTCGCGCAAAACAGTTATCACGCGACGCGAAGCGACTTTATCGCGCGTGATAATTTTGCAAGAGCGATAAAGAAGCATTACGTGTGAATTACATACAAAATTTTCTCTACAACTGCCCAAACCTGTTAAATTACTTATATCAGCGGAGTTACAATTACCGACTTTTTAGGTTAAGATCTGACCCTTTGGCGTGCTGCTTACCATCAGCTGATTAGCGAGCGTAAAGAAACTCTTCTGCGCATGCGCGAATGATTACCGAGCGTAAAGAAAATCCACTGCGCATGCGCGGATGGTTAGTGAGCGAAAAAGTAGATTCTCCTCAGAAATAAGCTGTTTTACGAGGAGAATTGAGTATGTAAATTCTTTTTTTTACGCGCAGTTGTAGAAAAATATCATTTTCGCTTGATGAAATATAATTGATTAACAAAATATTTCATCTTGATTATGAAATTATTGTCAAATATAATTTCTTGCTAAATAAAATATAATTGATTATTTAAATGAGAAAGAACAGTCAATATTACATCAATAAACCTGTATCAGCTACCATCTATAGAAGGCATTGACAAGACAGATGTTTGGCAACGTTGTTTTCCTATCTTTCTCCACTGCCATTATAACGTGGACTACACTATATCAATTAAATCAAACACTTTTATCTCAAATTAAACCATGACTCAGGTACGGTGGTCTAGTCCATGCTCCGTTATCCAAGAGACAAAACGTTCAACATATCTCATCAACCAATCAGAAGGCTTCTTCAACCACCAATCAGCAGCAAGCTTCGTCAGTTTCGACTAGATCGCCGTTCAATCAATTGTCTCCGACGAGCAATCGCTGTTGGCCACCCTTGGGAGGGACTAGAGACGGGATGCAGGCAGCTGCTGTTCCTTCAGCTGAGGCCAGCGTTATAGAGAGAGCTACCCAGATCGTTATGTAGGTCTATAGTATGTCAGGTTTCTGGTGGAATTTGGGTCATGGTTATGGTTGGAACTAGTAGTTCTGTGAACAGTAGACCTTGCGCAGTTGAAAACCACAGCCTCCTATTCTACTGTCCATCAGAGTAAATTCTGTCCTGTCCTGAAGTGTCGGCGAGATATCGGTGTGTAAACAACTAATAGCTGTTTGGGTTGTTGTATCAACAATAATTATTATTATTATAATTGAATCGGTCTGAAGAGAAAGGGAATATGTCAAAAATCAGAATTTTCAGGGGAGAGAAAAACTGAATACAGATAAAAGTATTTTGCGCCACACTGCACAGAAAGCAGCTGTTTTCCAGTCCCGACGTAGATCAGAAACAATGTTAGTAGACAGAAGGTTGATCACTCACAGGTGTAAGATTCGAAGTGGTGGGGGAATGCCAGCGTGACGTCACGTGTAGTAAAAATGTGATAGAGTAACCACACTGAGCATACAGTTTATTCACTGTATCTTCAAATACATCGTCGTTTAATCCCCTCAAGATTGACCTAGAACTTAAAAATTATCCATACTTATAGCGAATTAATCACCGATTCTAATGATGTTGTTTAAAATATCAAGTTAGTTGAACTTGTATGAATAAAATGAAGTTGAAAGTTTTCCAAGAATCTAAACACGTGACACGAAAAAGTTAATAAGCTGGAAAAGCGTTGGTAGACAACGTTATACTATTATAATTTCAGATTAACCCATAAAAAATCTTGATAAACCAATGCATTTCAATAAAACAATAAACCGATCCCGATAAATCCAATGAATTTCATTCATATAAATGCACTGAACACATGCTGGTATCGAGCACATGTTCTACAAGAATCAAAATATCTCATCCCCGAAATTCACAAGCTGATGTATAGCCAAACTACAAAATATAAACACGACCTAGAAGATAAAGAAACCTTAAGGGTTTGAAAGGGAAGGTTAGGAGGTGGGTTTTTTCCTTGTAGTATATTGCAGAATGTTTGTATTATTCAAATGTTTTGATAATTATTGTAAAGCAGAAACAGAAAGCTTGCATGTCAGAAAATGTTTGTGTTATATAATTTGACTATAGGTCACCGTATGATTTTCAAGAATGCGATATTCTGCCTACTCTGTACTACAGCCTACGTCACGGCTGCAGTTCCCCCACTCCAATTGCATTTCAACTAAAATACTATAGATGAGTGACCAACCTTCTGTCTACTAACTTTGGATCAGAAAGACATAGTAGTTTGCAGACGACTCTCGTCTGACGTCAGAACAGGTTTCTTTCTGGCCTAGGCATGGTGTACCCTTTCCAGCCGCTAACATGGAACTAAGAAAGGTGATCAAAAACAGCTGATCAAAAAACTTTTCATTATTTGAGTTTATTATTCAATAATTAAAACATTTATAATAATATCATCTTATTGTCATTTGAAAGAATAAAAAAGCATAAACTCAACCTCCCACATAATTGAATATCATCTATTAGGTTATTTAGACAAATCAGAATAAAAAATAAAAATACTTGGACAATTTCCTGATATTCAGATTACCTCAGATTTGCTAGAGCTATCACCTTCCACTTCTGCTTTCGGAAGTGCTTAGTAAACAACTATTCTCATATATATATATAGTTTATTTTTGTGTGTGGCGAAAAATAGCGTTCGCACCACGGGAAAATATGTTTTTCCGGCTCTCAATCTTTTCTAGTCGATTTCGAGCCGTAAAAATCTCATTTTCTGCTCTAGGTGCGAAATATACTATTTAGAATAATTCAATCGGTCTGAAGAGGAAAGGAACATGTCAAAAATCAGAATTTTCAGGGGAGAGAAAAACTGAATACAGATAAAAGTATTGATAATTTTAAGATTGTTTTTTGTCATTAGGGTGCAAACTCTTCTAAGACAACAATTTTAATCCAGTATAAGCACTTATATAAGATTCACCCCTAAAAATTGAGTTTTTTGTTAACTTCCTTTTACTCATGATGATATTATAAATTAACACTGTTCAACTTTCACAATAAACACCTCAACCGAAAGCAATCCAACCTCAAAGCAACGCGTGAATCAAAGGTAACCTAACAATAGCATAAAAATCACAACTGACAAACAGTTGATTTTCGAATGTTGGGCGTTGAAAGGGAAGATGTGTGTCACGACTAGTTCCCTTTCACTCCAAACCAGCAAAAATACGATATCTGTTTCTCGTATAAAGAGAATGCTGACATGTTCCCTTTCAACTCCAATCGATGTGTCCCACAGTAAGCAACTCATTTCAACCATAAAAATTAAAATGAAAAATGTTGACATGTTCCCTTTCTCCTCAGGCCAATTCAATTTGTTAAACGAAAATTCAAATTAAATGCTGTAAATCACCCCGAAGACTTCTGCTACTGCAAATATTGACAACAGAGTAAACAGCTAGATGGAAATTCGATGAGCGCTACTATTCAAAAATTATTTTTCAGCCCGGGAATCGAACCCAGTATCTCCTAATTGCCGGTCAGGAATGCTTACCCTTACACCAAACTGACAATCTCTGGATAACAGTGCTCATTTTATACGAAGCCATAGCGGCCAGCCAGTCTACACATGGAAATTAATGAGATATTGCAATTATTCAAATGCTAATGAATTCATCGAATTTCCATCTAGCTGTTTACCCTGTTGTCAATATTTGCAGTAGCAGAAGTCTTCGGGGTGATTTACTGCATTTAATTTGGATTTTCGTTTAACAATAATTATTAATTCATTAGCATTTGAATAAAATGCAATTTCTCAGTAATTTCCATATGTAGAATATTAATTAATTATCAGCATTACAATGCTAATAATTTGTTGTAAACAGCTATGCTACTATAGTGAGGTCCACGTTATAATGGCAGTGGATAAAGATAAAAGAATAGCGATGCCGATTCTCTGCATTAATTAATTATATTTCTACACTGTCAAAAACATAATTGGCATCGTTCTGAACCAAGAAAAGGATAGTAACACCGGCTTTGTCGAATGATAGACAAGGATAGCAAAACCAAAGTTGATCAAATACTGTCATTATAACGTGGACCTCACTTTCTTTTATATCATCAAAAGCTTACCTAGTTGAAAGCAGAGAAAATAATAACCTACTTCGAGTTATCAATATTGCATGCCTCATTGCTTGCAATTCAATTAATAGTCCACACAACAGCTGACTTTTCACTAAGTTACATTGAGATATTAATTGCATGCGTCACTGCATGCAATTATAATCCACTCCACAGCTGATTTATGATGAATAATTATTCTGAAGTCTGATTTTTACGGTAATATTAGCGTTTGAAGAAGACTTCTCCTTTTGTATTATCCTTAAAGTGCAAAATTTAAAAAACCTTATATATACGTCGACGCGAAATTCAAAACGGAACATACCTGTCAAATTTCATGGAAAACTATTGCTGCGTTTCGCTGTAAATGCGGAACATATAAACATGGGTGGGTAGCCGTCTAGTTGGCACCCCGACTACTTGACACCTGGTCATTTTGGCCATAGGCGACTACTTGTACCCTCGTAAAAATATGCCATTGCCGTCAAGTTGTCCCCCGACTACTTGACACCTACTGGACAAAGGTGCCAACTAGTCATGACCGTAAACGACAACTTGACACCTCGCACCCTCGCGTCAGAGTGTCCCCACGACTAGTTGTCACCTCCTTAGAAAAGAGACAAGTAGACGGGGATGGCTCACGTCTACATGACACCTTGCACGCTGGCGTCAAGGTGTCATCCCGACTACTTGTCACCTACAGAGCACCAGTTGGCACAACTTACACCCCCGCGGCGTAGGGAGGAGGGATCAAGCAATTTTTATTACTGGTTATGATGTAGAATTGAATTCTAAGCACTTTTGGTTCAGTAACATTTTCCCGTCAAACGCACGGCACGGTTCGGGAGATATTCGCCGTTTTTGCTATTTTTAGGACAGATTTTTTCGAGTTGGTTGAAAACAGAAAAAAATGAATAATAAGTCCTTTTGATGACTGAACCAGATGTAGAACACAATTCTAAACACATTTTGTTCAGTTATATTTTCCCGTCAGACGCACCGTTTACGAGTAAATTGAGCCTAATGCTAGGATAGTCAAATTTTCATCCATCAATGATATGGTCGATGAAGCTATCAGTCTGGTTATCAACTGAGGTATTACATGAAGTCTGGTAATTAATATGAGGATAAATAATTATTCATACACACTTGCGCTCAGATTGCAATGAGACCATAAGAAGGCCAATGAGAATATTCAAGTTATGTCTGTGTCTTCTACACTCACAAACACTGATCAAACAAATTTTATTATTATGATTATTAAGAAGAGTAGCGTGTTGCCATATCTATCACTGCAAATATTAAAGGAAAGAAATTATTTCTCGAATTCCTGGACATAATATTATAGTAAATAAGTGGCAATGAGAGTAAATATGAAATAGAAATTGAAGGTCACTCACAAAGACATGATGTTGAAAATATCTTATATCAAAATTAGGAATCTCAATGCCTTTTCATATAGAACTTGATAGTTTGGCTTCATTTTCCAACTTTCAAATGAAGAGCCAGCCGGAATGGTGATTTCTTGTGGAGTGGAGACGAGGGGATAGGTTGTCGTGACCGTAGACGACTACTTGTACCCTCGTAAAAATATACCATTGCCGTCAAGTTGTCACCCCGACTACTTGACACCTACTGGACCGGAGGTGTCAACTAGTCCCGACCGTAAACGACAACTTGACACCTCGCACCCTCGCGTCAGAGTGTCCCCCGACTAGTTGTCACCTCCTCAGAAAGGAGACAAGTAGACGGGGATGGCTCACGTCTACTGGTCCCCTACAAACCAGTTTTAAAAGGGTACAAGTAGTTAGGGTGGCACCTAGTCGCGTACCCATAAACATAAAGAGAAATGAAAAACCGTCGACTTGAATCTTAGACCTCACTTCGCTCGGTCAATTACTAGTGTCGACTCTAGTATCTATATTATCTAGTAGTTTAGAAGCTGTGCTCTCAAATTTATACTTCGAGTTTGGGGTAAAGGTATGAATTACTCACTCTGGTGGTCACTCTGGTTGCCTATCTATATTATCTATATTTTTGTGTTCTATACATATTGCATGCTGGCTTTACCTTGTAGTTGGTTAATAATAAATATTCCTTTACAGTGTAGTTGCTTACTGCTTGTACCCAATATTAAAATAAATAATATTTATCCTTGATTTTTATGTATTTTTCCTACGCAATATATCTTGTTAAGATCAATTGCTATCTCTCTAAGGCTCAACTCACACTTATGTGACTCAGGTGGAGAAGAGACTGGACTCTAGTGGAGAGCATGTGTTTTGAAATGGTGACGTCGCGGAGACTAGAATCGACTGGTCTGAGTGTCACCATTTGGAAACACATGCTCTCCACTAGAGTCCAGTCTCTTCTCCACCTGAGTCGCCTAAGTGTCAGTTGAGCCTTTCACATGATACAGTATCATTACAATAAGATACAGTATCACCAAAATATGATACAGTATCACCAAAATATGATACAGTACCAAGTGTGAGTTGAGCCTAAATGCCGATCATTTTCAACCAGAAGAGTTTAATCAGGAATACAAATACATAAATTATAATACTCATAATATAAAAAAGGTTGCTAACATCTAGTATAGTAATTATTTCAAACTAGACTGTCTATTTCAAAACTTGGTAAACTGAGAACTTGAAGAATATTGAGAATAGGCCTATAACCATCCTCAGTTAATTGAGAATCGATATGCAAAATGTCAAGTTAATCAGTTGAGTAGTTGAGACGTGATGATGCGTCAAACATAATTTTTCCTACAGTTACGTTGAAAAGTGGCCATTGCTGCACTGATTACAGAACGCAAAAAGATCACTTTTCCGCTCTAGTGCGGGAAAAATTTTTCTGCACTCCAGATTGCAACATGGCAACGCAAAATACTTAGTAGGTTATATGGAGCAACAGTGCAGCAAAATCAAAATGAAGTTGGTAACAGTGACTGCTGTGGCTGCTATAGTGAGCAGAGGTGCAACCAAGCACAACGCGCTAATTATTATTCATTATATATTATAACCAAGGACAACGAGGACTTTAGGATTTTAGGATTAAGGTTTTTATCAATAATAAAATTACACAGAAAAACATTTGATGCATTTCAGGCAATTTTACCCATAATTACCCACTTTTCATATTCAATGGTAACTGTAGGAAAAACTTAATGTGAAATACGTGCGCAAAGTTCCTCTGCTGCACTCAAGAAACCATTCCGCCCTCGCCTACGGCTCGGGCGTAAACGTTTCTTTAGGTGCAGCAAACTGTCACTTTGCGCACTAGTTGCACAAATAACTATTCCTATCCCCTACGTGTATAAGCCAGTTTATTCTTTTATTATACTATAGATATCAAATGAAAGTTATATGAATAAAACTAGTGACTTTTGCTACTGCAAATATTAACCACATAACTAAATAGCAGAAAGACATTTGAAGAATGAATTTAGTTGCAACTAGCATGAAACCCGTGCTCTGCAAGGGTCTATTTGAAAACTTGACTAACTGAAAACTTGGAGAATTGAAAATAGGCCTATAACCATCCTCAGTTAATTGAGAATCGATATGCAAAATGTCAAGTTAATCAGTTCAGTAGTTGAGACGTGATGATGCTTCAAACATAATTTTCTCATCCCTCAAGTGTATAAGCCAGTTCTTTCCTTTATTATACCGGGTGATTTTTTAGTCCTGTTACCCTATGTTCAATAGATGGTAATTTTTCCCTAATGAAGGGAAATTTTGTTTTGTTGCACGAAGTTGGTAGCCCTACTCACTCAGTATACACAAGGCAGTGCGAGTTTATTATCCTTAAGCTGTGTAACATTTTGTGATGATTCCGGTCGTGTTATGAACAGAATGTCTTTTACCATAGAACAACATTTACCACAGATCGAATAATAAGCAAGGGTTTATGGCCACCAAGGTCTCCAGACCTCAAATCCCCTGATTACTTTTTGTGGGGCTACATCAAGTCTGAGGCCTTCAAAAACAATCCTCACAATATTGATGAACTGAAAGCCAATATTACAGACTTAATCACGAATATTTCCAATATAACTCTGGAAAAGGTTTCTGCTAATATGGTGAAAAGAGTCCGAGCGTGTATAACCTCAATGGGTGGACATTTTGAGCATATGGTGTAATAATTTTAAATAACTAAGAATGTGAGTAATAAAATATCAATTTTCTTTTGTAAATAACAAATATTACTTTTTTATTAATACCCAAATTTCCGTTTATAAATTACATCAAAAATTGGGTAACAGGACTAAAAAATCACCCTGTAGTATAGATTATGATTTCCCACTATAAAATGTATTTCAATAACATGTTTATTTCTATTTCAACAGGAAAAACAAATCGTTCAGACCTAGGGAGAGAGGTGCGGGTGGAAAGAAAGGACTGAAAAATCTACAAACGGTGAAAACTTTGGCTGGTCGAACTGCCAATGTTAATGTCTCATCGTCAGGTAAACTATTAGAACTATTAGTAAATTAATTTATTAGTACCGGACGGAACTTTGCTCTGGAGTACAAAAGCATAAAACATTTATTACGAAAGAATAAATTATAACATTCATACAGAAATGTTCTATCTAATCACAGTAAATTGAGATTAATTCCCAGAGGAATGCAAGAATTTCCCTCACAAAGGCCCAGCTGCACAAAAGCCGGTTCAATTTTAATCCTGATTAACTTCACGTAAACCAAATCAGAAAAGATGGATCTACTGGAATTAATCAGGATTGAAAATAACCCGGCTTTTTTGCAACCGGCACTAAGTACCTGATTGAATGATTACAAAAGTTCAACAGCTGAGTCATAATTTTGACACTGTCCCACACACATGAACTCGCTCACTCACTTCCATCACCAATAGACGACGAAATAATTATTATCAGCTGTTTTTCCAAGGATGAATAATAATTACCATTTTAATGTCCTTCATGGAGTTTTCCCAGGGATAATACCTAGTGCAATTTTATTGAATCTTTATATTATAAACCTACTACGTTCTGAATTGCGTGAGAATCGTTAGAGCCGTTTTCGAGATCCGGTGAAATACAAACATCAAAACATATAAACAGAAGCTGCTCGTTCAATAGTATAGGATTAGGATATTAATTTTTAGCTATAGTGAGGTTCACGTTATAATGGCAGTAGGTGATTAACATTGGTGTTGCTATCTCCTTGTCTATCTGCAGACAAAGCAGATGGTGCTATCCTTTTTTAGCTCCGAAACTCTGCCAGATCGTATTTGAACAATGTAGAGATACAATTAAACAACAGAATATATAATCTGTTGGAAAGAAAGGACTAAAAATCTGCAATAGGTCAACACTCTAACTGCCAATGTCATAGAGAAAAAATTGCATAAGAAGATATGCCATGGTATAGGACAGTTATGTTGCAAATTTCTTATCCGACTACTTTCTATTATCAGTGTGTTGTTGGGAGTGTAAGAGTGTAAGAAGGGAACAGTATGAGAGACTACCAGCGTCACATAGCTTCACCAAAAACAACTACTAGGACTATCGGCTTCAGTTAACACTCACATTTGCAACATAGACACCCTATACACTGTCTATTATTAGTGTGTTGTTGGAGTGTAAGAGTGTAATAAGGGAACAGTATGAGAGACTACCAGCGTCACATAGCTTCACCAAAAAAACTACTAGGACTATCGGCTTCAGTTAACACTCACATTTGCAACATAGACACCCTATACACTGTCTATTATTAGTGTGTTGTTGGGAGTGTGAGAGTGTGAGAAGGGCACAGTATGAGAGACTACCAGCGTCACATAGCTTCACCAAAAACAACTACTAGGACTATCGGCTTCAGTTAACACTCACATTTGCAACATAGACACCCTATACACTGTCTATTATTAGTGTGTTGTTGGGAGTGTAAGAGTGTAAGAAGGGCACAGTATGAGAGACTACCAGCGTCACATAGCTTCACCAAAAACAACTACTAGGACTATCGGCTTCAGTTAACACTCTCACATTTGCAACATAACGGTCCAAAACGTTGGAATATCACCATAAATGATACAGTATCAACACAATATGATACAGTATCATCTCAACTTGATACTCAACACCATAATTTGATACAAAACTTCCAAACTTTGAATGAATTCTACCAGTCGTGATTTATCTTCTTGTACCATCTTTTCTCCATGAATTTATTTTGCTTTCCTTTTTCGACATAACGGGAAACAACGCTCCAACAGTATTATGAAACGTCAAAATTTATGATTTGAAAAATATATATTAATTTTATGATTGACTAGCAGGTAACCCGTGCTCAGCAAGAGTCTATTTTTAAATATAATACTTTATTTTTGTGAAAGAACAATTACAAACTTGCATTACACAATGTCAGTTTAAACATGACAAACTGAAAACTTGACATAATGAAATCTTGAAGAATTGAAAATAGGCCTGTAACCATCCTCGGTAAATTAAGAATCCATGTGCAAAATTTCAAGTTAATCGGTTGAGTAGTTGAGACGTGATGATGCGTCATTCGTGAATTTCCCATCCCCTACATGTATAAGCCTTTTCTTTTTGGCAATAAATGAATTTGAAGCAATTTCTTTCCCTTATTATATTACTAGTAGGTAACCCCTGCTCCGCATGGGTCTAATTAAAAACTTGACAAACTGAAAACTTGACCTACTGGAATTTTGAAGAATTGAAAATAGGCCTATAACCATCCTCGGTAAATTAAGAATCTATAAGCAAAATGTCAAGTTAATCAGTTGAGTAGTTGAGACGTGATGATGCGTCAAACATAATTCTCCTATCCCAAGGGTCTATTTTAAAACTTGACTTGATGAAATCTTGAGGGATTGAAAATAGGCCTATAACCATCCTCGGTAAATTAAGAATCTATAAGCAAAATGTCAAGTTAATCAGTTGAGTAGTTGAGACGTGATGATGCGTCAAACATAATTCCCCTATCCCGTGCTCTGAAAGGGTCTATTTTAAAACTTGACAAACTGAAAACTTGACTTGATGAAATCTTGAGGGATTGGAAATAGGCCTATAACCATCCTCGGTAAATTAAGAATCTATTAGCAAAATGTCAAGTTAATCAGTTGAGTAGTTGAGACGTGATGAAGTGTCAAACATAATTCCCCTATCCCGTGCTCTGATAGGGTCTATTTTAAAACTTGACAAACTGAAAACTTGACTTGATGAAATCTTGAGGGATTGGAAATAGGCCTATAACCATCCTCGGTAAATTAAGAATCTATAAGCAAAATGTCAAGTTAATCAGTTGAGTAGTTGAGACGTGATGATGCGTCAAACATAATTCTCCTATCCCAAGGGTCTATTTTAAAACTTGACAAACTGAAAACTTGACTTGATGAAATCTTGAGGGATTGGAAATAGGCCTATAACCATCCTCGGTAAATTAAGAATCTATAAGCAAAATGTCAAGTTAATCAGTTGAGTAGTTGAGACGTGATGATGCGTCAAACATAATTTTCTTATCCTGCACGTCCATAAGTCACTTCTTTACTTTATTATAGTATAGATTACTGATTGATTGAATTGACAGGGTAATGAAATTGGTTGACGTTGTATATAACTTTGCGATTTTCTTCCTATAGGGATGCCACGTTATAATGGCAGTGTTGATTAGCAATGGTATTGCTATCCTTGTCTATCATTCAACAAAGTGCATAGCGGTATCTCTTTCTCGCTTAGCTCTGTTGCCAGATCGTCTTTTAACAAAATATTTCATCTCAATAATGAAATTATTGAAAAGTATAATTTTTTGCTTAGTAAAATATAAATCAATTTTTTTTAACGAGAATGAACAGTTAATATTCAGAGGCGAGGCGTCCGGTCATCTCTGGATTCGCCGATGACTGACAGAAATTGATATGTAATGTGTATATTATTTAATTGTAAATATTAAAATAAATACAAAAAAATGTGAAGAAAACAAAAGAGAAACATTTTTTTGCGAGCGCGCCAAGCTCTAATCAAGTAGACTACGGCATCATCAGCTCCATCCGTTCAAAGTGATTCTCAAAAATATGCGATTCCAGTAATGCTATTTTGCATTGGTTACCACCTCTCTTCTGCATCATCACTCTCCCTCTCCTTTTGGTAGAGAGTTAGTGGGGAGGATATTTTTAATATTGTTTCCTTAGAATGGACATTGATATGTCCAAAGCTCCGCCAATTTATGTAGATGCATAACAATATGATTATTATCTAGAGTTATTATATTACAAACTGCTTTTTCATATCATATACAGTTCAATAGTTATTTTCTTAGTCTATATTATGTAAATTCATCTATAATTTGCTGTATTGTAAGCTATTGTATATAAGTGTATAAGCAGTATATATTGTAATCTACATAAATAAAGTACTCAATCAATCAATCAATCAATCTCCCCATAAACCATGGTGGAGTAAACGGTCAAAGACATCGCTATTTTCTGCGATTCCACTGTTCCGCGCCAGTGTTGCAAACCATACGATAATTATTTTGTTTGCAATTTGTTATTGATAATAATTATTATTATTTCTTCTATGTTTGGTTTTGAAGCATCTAAATTCAAAAATCGACTCCGTGAAAATATTAAGAACTGAAAATTTAGTGAAGTAAACAACTAAAGAATTAACCTATTTCGACTATGTGTAACCCTTTCTAAATTTGGGAGAGGAATAGCACAAGGTTTCCTTATTTTTCTCTCCCTGTCATTTTTGATGATGTACTTGTGTATGAATCAATATAGAATTAGTTATTGTGCAACTAGTGCGCAAAGTGACAGTTTGCTGCACCGAAAGAAACGTTTACGCCCGAGCCGTAGGCGAGGGCGGAATGGTTTCTTGAGTGCAGCAGAGGAACTTTGCGCACGTATTTCACATTAAGTTTTCCTACAGTTACCATTGAATGAAAAAGTGAGTAATTATGGGTAAAATTGCCTGAAATGCATCAAATGTTTTTCTGTGTAATTTTATTATTGACAAACTGAAAACTTGACTTGATGAAATCTTGAGGGATTGGAAATAGGCCTATAACAATCCTCGGTAAATTAAGAATCTATTAGCAAAATGTCAAGTTAATCAGTTGAGTAGTTGAGACGTGATGATGCGTCAAACATAATTCCCCTATCCCGTGCTCTGATAGGGTCTATTTTAAAACTTGACAAACTGAAAACTTGACTTGATGAAATCTTGAGGGATTGGAAATAGGCCTATAAACATCCTCGGTAAATTAAGAATCTATAAGCAAAATGTCAAGTAATCAGTTGAGTAGTTGAGACGTGATGATGCGTCAAACATAATTCTCCTATCCCAAGGGTCTATTTTAAAACTGACAAACTGAAAACTTGACTTGATGAAATCTTGAGGGATTGGAATAGGCCTATAACCATCCTCGGTAAATTAAGAATCTATAAGCAAAATGTCAAGTTAATCAGTTGAGTAGTTGAGAACGTGATGATGCGTCAAACATAATTTTCTTATCCTGCACGTCCATAAGTCACTTCTTTACTTTATTATAGTATAGATTACTGATTGATTGAATTGACAGGGTAATGAAATTGGTTGACGTTGTATATAACTTTGCGATTTTCTTCCTATAGGGATGCCACGTTATAATGGCAGTGTTGATTAGCAATGGTATTGCTATCCTTGTCTATCATTCAACAAAGTGCATAGCGGTATCTCTTTCTCGCTTAGCTCTGTTGCCAGATCGTCTTTTAACAAAATATTTCATCTCAATAATGAAATTATTGAAAAGTATAATTTTTTGCTTAGTAAATATAAATCAATTTTTTTTAACGAGAATGAACAGTTAATATTCAGAGGCGAGGCGTCCGGTCATCATCTTGATTCGCCGATGACTGACAGAAATTGATATGTAATGTGTATATTATTTAATTGTAAATATTAAAATAAATACAAAAAAATGTGAAGAAAACAAAAGAGAAACATTTTTTTGCGAGCGCGCCAAGCTCTAATCAAGTAGACTACGGCATCATCAGCCTCATCCGTTCAAAGTGATTCTCAAAAATATGCGATTCCAGTAATGCTATTTTGCATTGGTTACCACCTCTCTTCTGCATCATCACTCTCCCTCTCCTTTTGGTAGAGAGTTAGTGGGGAGGATATTTTTAATATTGTTTCCTTAGAATGGACATTGTATGTCCAAAGCTCCGCCAATTATGTAGATGCATAACAATATGATTATTATCTAGAGTTATTATATTACAAACTGCTTTTTCATATCATATACAGTTCAATAGTTATTTTCTTAGTTCTATATATGTAAATTCATCTATAATTTTGCTGTATTGTAAGCTATTGTATAAAGGTATAAGCAGTATATATTGTATCTACATAAATAAAGTACTCAATCAATCAATCAATCAATCTCCCCATAAACCATGGTGGGTAAACGGTCAAAGACATCGCTCTTTCTGCGATTCCACTGTTCCGCGCCAGGTTGCAAACCATACGATAATTATTTTGTTTGCAATTTGTTATTGATAATAATTATTATTATTTCTTATACGTTTGGTTTTGAAGCATCTAAATTCAAAAATCTACTCCGTGAAAATATTAAGAACTGAAAATTTAGTGAAGTAAACAACTAAAGAATTAACCTATTCGGACTATGTGTAACCTTTCTAAATTGGGAGAGGAATAGCACAAGGTTTCCTTATTTTTCTCTCCCTGTCATTTTTGATGATGTACTTATTGTATGAATCAATATAGAATTAGTTATTGTGCAACTAGTGCGCAAAGTGACAGTTTGCTGCACCGAAAGAAAACGTTTACGCCCGGCCGTAGGCGAGGGCGGAATGGTTTCTTGAGTGCAGCAGATGAACTTTGCGCACGTTTTCACATTAAGTTTTTTCCTACAGTTACCATTGAATATGAAAAGTGAGTAATTATGGTAAAATTGCCTGAAATGCATCAATGTTTTTCTGTGTAATTTTATTATTGATAAAAACCTTAATCCTAAAATCTAAAGTCTCGTTGTCTTGGTTATAATATATAATGAATAATAATTAGCGCGTTGTGCTTGGTTGCACCTCTGCTCACTATAGCAGCCACAGCAGTCACTGTTACCAACTTCATTTTGATTTTGCTGCACTGTTGCTCATATAACCTACTAAGTATTTGCGTTGCCATGTTGCAAATCTGGAGTGCAGAAAAATTTTTCCGCACTAGAGCGGAAAAGTAATTCTTTGCGTTCTGTAATCAGTGCAGCAATGGCCACATTTCCAACGTAACTGTAGGAAAAAAGAATTTCATTTCAATTTTTTAAATTAATTTGAGGGCCCGTTTCTGAGCTTGAGATTTAGCCAAGTTCTATAGTTTTCAACTCAAGGATTTTCAATAGTAAGCTTATCTTATACTAGGTGTCATCTTTCTCGATAAATAATCGTCAAAAATGGAACATTATCTTTTCCTACAGTTACGTTGAAAAGTGGCCATTGCTGCACTGATTACAGAACGCAAAGAATCACTTTTCCGCTCTAGTGCGGGAAAAATTTTTCTGCACTCCAGATTTGCAACATGGCAACGCAAAATACTTAGTAGGTTATATGGAGCAACAGTGCAGCAAAATCAAAATGAAGTTGGTAACAGTGACTGCTGTGGCTGCTATAGTGAGCAGAGGTGCAACCAAGCACAACGCGCTAATTATTATCATTATATATTATAAACAAGGACAACGAGGACTTAGGATTTTAGGATTAAGGTTTTTATCAATAATAAAATTACACAGAAAAACATTTGATGCATTTCAGGCAATTTACCCATAATTACCCACTTTCATTCAATGGTAACTGTAGGAAAAAACTTAATGTGAAATACGTGCGCAAAGTTCCTCTGCTGCACTGAACAAACCATTCCTTACTCGCCTACGGCTCGGGCGTAAACGTTTCTTTCGGTGTAGCAAACTGTCACTTTGCGCACTAGTTGCACAAATAACTATTAAAGTAGGAGAGGGGGTGCAGCTTTCATTCAAACTTTCAACTGAATCGTTCCTGGAGATGACTGAGCCAAAAAGTCACGCCTCGCCCCTGTTAATATTACATCAATACACCTGTCTCAGCTACCGTCTATAGAAGGCATTGACAAGACAGAGGTTTGGCAAAACGTTTTTCTCCTATCTTTCTCCACCTCCCTACCTTTTACTGACTGCAATTCATTTATTGATTCAATTCAATTCAAATTCTTTATTCTGCCTTGAGCTGCGTACACATATTCGTGCTTCCAACCCGCACCGAGCACGCTCCTCCCTCGTACCGCCCTCGTACCGCCTTCGTACCACCATCGAACCACAGTCGGACCGCCCACGCACCCATCATGAACGTTACGGAAGATGTAAGATCTTCTCGCGTTCCCCGGTCGAACCACTGTTGCTCCCCGGTCGATCATCAATCGCTCTGCTGGAGTGACGTTCGGTTGCGGAGCAGAGCGAGAGTCTGTACGCACCTTTAGATATCACACATGATACAGTATCACCACAACATGATACAGCATTAACACAATATGATACAGTATCATCTCATCTTGATACACAACACCCTAATACTCTCGATTCTAGATAATATTCTCACCTATAATGTAATTTCCTAGCCATAGTAACCGCATTCCTCCACAGTCCACACTTTGCGTAGCAGGTGAGCGCTCTCTCTAGATCATCACACCTGGAGAACATGAGAGCCGCCTCTTCGTAACCTCTGCACTCGACCAGATACTCAGCATACCTCTCAGCAATTATTTTGTAGCGTTGCAAATCAGCATGATACAAGTCAAGCGCCAGAGGATACTGAGCAGTCCTCTGTATAAGATCCAGCGCGTCTTCAAAATGTATAAGCTCGTCAAAAAAAAATACAGTGTACATAATAAGATGCATAACACAATATCAAGAATATAATTATAAGAATAGCTCAGAGTATGTATTTTCCATTAGGCTAACAGGGAGATTGACAAGAATAGTAACAGCATTCACATGATGATACACCTTACAGTACACAACTTGGTCTAAAATGAGGTGCAGCCCTTATATTGAACATTCAAAGTATTCAGTCAATGAATAATATGCTCTCTCCATCAATTTATTCTTCACAACTTTCTTGAATTTCATTTTAGGCAGCTCTTTAACAGCTGAGGAAAGACTGTTGTAAATTTTTACTTTCCTTGCCCTATTACCATAGGTAAGGAAAGTATTGCTTTCCGAAAAAAATTAAGGTACCCCAATTTCTAAATTTCTATACGTTTCAAGGTCCCCTGAGTCCAAAAAAGTGTTTTTTGGGTATTGGTCTGTATGAGTGTATGTGCGTCTGTGTACACGATATCTCATCTCCCAATTAACGGAATGACTTGAAATTTGGAACTTGAGGTCCTTACACTATAAGGATCAGACACGAATTTCGATCAAATGCAATTCAAGATGGCGGCTAAAATGGCGAAAATGTTGTCAAAAACAGGGTTCTTCGCGATTTTCTCGAAAACGGCTCCAACGATTTTGATTAAAGTTGTACCCGAAATAATCATCGATAAGCTCTATCAACTGCCACAAGTCCCATATCTGTAAAAATTTCAGGAGCTCCGACCCCATCTATGCAAAGTTTGATTTTAGATCATTGGACGTACATTTTAACAAAATCTCCTTAATTCAAAAACACTTAATTAAAGCAGCACTTGGTCGACCCAGACGTTACCCTACAAATCTCCTTTTTACAGAATTCCCAGTTTAACAGTTAGGCAACTATTTGTGAAAAACATAATATTATACATAATTAAAAACAGAAATCTATTTACACCTCAAGCTCGAACCTACAATTTCGAATGCAAGATAATTATCAAATTAACAGAACTGACATGACTGTATGCCGAAGACAATTTCCTTACATCTGCAATAGACTCATCAACCTGCTACCAGAAAACTTAATAGCAAATAGAACAACAAAAGCAAATCCTAAAAAAATAGCAGAGTGGATAAAATCAATAAACACTTCTCAATTCTTACAAACATAATATAATATTAAATATCACCATCATCTCATTTCACTAACTACAGTTCATCAATAATTGTATCAATTCTCAATTATATTCAGATATATTCCTTCCAACACAATATATATCAACATTGACTTATAACAGCAAACAATCATAAAATTAATATAGCAGTAACTTACTCCATTTGTATTACACTTCAACTTTTCTCATATTATCAGTATTCTGTACATTTTTATTGTCATACATATTTGTATTAATTTTTCTCTCTTTCACTTGTGTATTGTACTTTTATGAATTTTTTTGGTACTCGCTGCCAGCACTCAAACCCTTGGTTTTGCAGGCAGCGCCTATTGTGTTATTTTGTGTAACAAAGTTTTTATTTATATGAATACTTTGATTGTCTATCTTGCTTAACTTTGTTTTGACATTTATCATTGTTTTGTATTATATTTGAAATGGCAAATAAATTTGATTTGATTTGATTTGATTTTAGATTCTCAATTATCAGGCTTCAGATACAATTTAAACAAAAAATGTTGAGTGGAAAAGATTGAGCATATGAGAATCTCTACAATTAATGTTCAGTAACATTTTCACCTAAAATTAAAAATAAGCTCGAAATTCGAGAAAATGTGATTATCCAATTATTGCAAACTGTTGGCAACTGTTGATTCTATTAAATGATTCACTATGAAGAGATAGCAATAGCAGACCTCGTGTGTCTCCAGCGTTATTGCCCTGTCACCAGCTGGCTCAAATCTTTGAATAGTGGACTTGAGATGCGCGGGAACACTAGCGTCAGGTGATCAATTTTCATAAGGGCAAGGAAAGTTGTGTGAGTGCGCCACACCAGATTTTTATTTGCTGAAATAATAGGCTGTCCCTTGTTTTAGAAAGCCTTACCTGTGGGATTGAAATATAATTTCTATTCATGTTTGTTTCCCTGACATGAGTATATGATTCTAAATTAGTTTTGACATGCAGCAAGCTACGCATTATGAAAATTGAAGGGAATGCCAATTATCTTCAATCTTCGAAAGCTTCTCTGCATGACTCTCTGTTTCTCAAGTTGTCTAACACTCTCATTGCCTTTTTGCTCTAATTACATACTGATTGATTGGCAGGGTCCACAGGAGGCGGAAAAGGGCGTAAACAACCGCTAACAGTGACGGCACAATTCCAACACAGTCTGCACAGTCTAATGGATACACTAAACCAGGCCAACCCGTTCTTCATAAGATGCATTAAAAGCAACGCCGACAAGGTTAGTTCATCAATTAGTTGCTTGAAATCTTACAGAATATTTTAGTTTTTCAAGGGATTTCAATCAATCTACTGTAATTACAATATTCTGTATTGAAATATTCTATTGTAAACTAGTAGCTCTGTGAACAGTAGACCTTGCGCAGTTATAAACCACATAGTATTGTCTCTCGAACTTGCTTTGAACTTGGGCTGTCCTGTTGCCAAAGGAGATTAGCTTCTGATGTTAGCATTTTTGATACACCAACCCCAACAGCCATTAGCCGTTTTCACACCGATATCTCGCCGACACGACATACAGACAGGATATACTCTGATAGACAGTATTAGAGCCTCCTCTAATCAGAGTGAATTCTGTCGTGTCGGCGAGATATCGTAATAATTCAATCTATTACAACAAGTTTATTTCTAAACCTATTAACAAAAATAAAAAACTCTTGAAACTCTATAATTTTATTCATTACATTTAGAAGAGGACTAATAATTATATTTATATATATAGCAAGAATTTCATCTAATGAAAAATTTAAGTGAAAACGGCTAATGGCTGTTGGGGTTGGTGTATCAAAAATGCTAGCATCAAAAGCTAATCTCCTTCAAGACATACTGGCAACAGGTCAGCCCGAATTCAAAGCAGAGAAAATACTATGTTATTTTAGTTATTAATTGCATGCGTTATTGCACGGAATGAATATTTCATTTATCTATATAAATAAAAATTGAGCCTCAAATTTTGACATTCAATAACTTTTTTATGTGTGCACCGAATTTGATGATTTCTACTTTCCTTGCCCTATTACCATAGGTAAGGAAAGTATTGCTTTCCAAAAAAAATTAAGGTACCCCAATTTGTAAATGTCTATACGTTTCGAGGTTCCCTGAGCCCAAAAAAGTGGTTTCTGGGTATTGGTCTGTATGTGTGTGTGTGTATGTGCGTCTGTGTACACGATATCTCTTCTCCCCATTAACGGAATGACTTGAAATTTGGAACTTAAGGTCCTTCCCCTATAAGGATCCGACACGAACAATTTCGATCAAATGCAATTCAAAATGGCGGCTAAAATCAAAAACAGAGTTTTTTCGCGATTTTCTCGAAAATGGCTCTAACGATTTTGATCAAATTCATGCCTAAAATAGTCATCGTTAAGCTCTATCAACTGCCACAAGTCCCATACCTGTAAACATTTCAGAAGCTCCGCCCCATTTAGGTAAAGTACGATTTTAGATTCCCAATTATCAGGCTTCAGATACAATTTAAACAAAAAATTCCAAATGGAAAAGATTGAGCATGAAAATCTCTACATTTAATGATGTTCAGTAACATTTTCACCTAAAATTTTAAATAAGCTCGAAATTCGAGAAAATGTTATTATTTCAATTGCAAACTTTTGGCAACTGTTGATTCTATTAAACCATTCACTATGAAGAGATAGCAGACCTCGTGTGTCTCCAGCGTTATAGTCCTGTCACCAGCTGGCTTAGATCTTTGAATAGTAGACTTGAGATGCGCGGGAACACTAGCGTCAGGTGATAAATTTTCATAACGGCAAGGAAAGTTGTGTGAGTGCCCCACACCAGATTCTTTCTAGTTGTGTTCGTTATGTTCAGGACCAGGTTTATGGCCTATCAAATTTATAATCCGACTTCAGGACTCTTTCCTACGGTCCTTCAAAGTTTACATGTAATCCTTATGGGAGAAGATTTTGTGAGCAGGCCACACACAGAAATAAAAATCAGCTGTTATAATCATTGCGTCATCCAACAGCCGTCGGTAGATAGTAGACAAGAGTGTGTGCTGTTCCATAACCGCCCATGTATTTTATTTTAAACCCCCCGACTAAAAACAAAATGACTGTTGTGTGTGTAACCATCCAGCAGTGCGGCCTCAGGTTAAAGACTTTCATGCTCTAAAGACATTGCTTTGTTTCGAATAATTGTGCTGTCTTCGGTGTTCAGAATTAATTAATTTTTAGTACATTATTTTTTTTGCTGTTGGAAAATTATCTATATAAATAAAATGCCGCATCGCGTCTCCTCAGGTGTGCATCCAGCTAAAGTTTGTCATGAGATGCATTAAACTATTTGGCGGTACGAAGTTCGCCGGGCCAGCTAGTTAATAATATTTTGAATTTTGATGGAAACATCAATTTTTAGATAATAATGTATTATTTATTCTTTATTGATTCATACAATAATTACACCATTAAAATGATAGGGAGAGAAAAAATAAGGTAACCTTGTGCTATTCCTGCCAAATTTAGATAAGGTTACACATACTGTAGTCCGAAATAAAATAAGATTTTATTCCAGATTATAATACAACATGTGAATTTTGATGTTGCTCCTAACATGAACATGTTTTGTTCCTTGGCAAATAAATTAATTTACTTTTTTGTGTGTTTTTTAGATTCCGAACAAATTTGACGACGAGACGGTTCAGCGACAACTGAGGTACACGGGAATGTTGGAGACCGTCAGAATACGACAAGCCGGTTACAATGTGAGGTTATCCTACGACGAATTTATTCAACTTTATAGGATACTGCTGCCCAGGGGATTGCTCAGGTATTTATTGTTCTCAACCTCCCTGATTAAATCAATTTTCATTGTGATATTGATGTAATTTAAGGCCGGTTTCCGAGCTCGGGATTCAGCTAAGTTCTAGACTTTAAAACAGCTGGAGTCAGAAAACTGGCTTTCCGAAACGGGGCGTAGTCGCAGTTTTTATGATAACCTTTATTTTCTCATTTCTATAATTGGAAACGTTTTTCCTTGACGAAATTAAACATTATAATTCAAAATAGCTGAAACTTTACACTGTATTCTTTTTATTTTATACTGTTAGTTTTTCGAAATTTAATTTAATTGTGAACTGCGACCACGCCCCGTTTCGGAAAGCCAATTTCCTGATTCCAGCTGTTTAAAGTCTGGAACTAAATCCTAGAACTAACGAACATTAGTCTAGAACTTTCGAAGACAAAGTTCTAACTGCAAAGTCGAAGTCAAAGTTCAAACTTTAGAAGTCAAAGTCTAGAACTAAATGACCAATATCCAAAGTTAGTAGACAGAAGGTTGGTCACTCATCTATAGTATTTTAGTTGAAATGCAATTGGAGTGGGGGAACTGCAGCCGTGACGTAGGCTGTAGTACAGAGTAGGCAGAATATCGCATTCTTGAAAATCATACGGTGACCTATAGTCAAATTATATAACACAAACATTTTCTTACATGCAAGCTTTCTGTTTCTGCCTTACAATAATTATCAAAACATTTGAATAATACAAGCATTTTGCCATAAAAAGCAAAAATCCCACCTCCTAACTTTTCTTTTCAAACCCTTAAGGTTTCTTCATCTCCTAGGTCGTGTTTATATTTTGTAGTTTGGCTGTACATCAGCTTGTGAATTTCGGGGATGAGATATTTTGATTCTCGTAGAACATGTGCTCGATACCAGCATGTGTTCAGTGCATTTATATGAACGAAATTTATTGGATTTATCGGGATCGGTTTATCGGTTTATTGCAATACATTGGTTTATCAAGATTTTTCATGCGTTAATCTGAAATTATAATAGTATAACGTTGTCTACCAACGCTTTTCCAGCTTATTAACTTTTTCGTGTCACGTTTTTAGATTCTTGAAAAACTTTCAACTTCATTTTATTCATACAAGTTGAATGAACTTGAAATATTTAACAACATCATTAGAATCGGTGATTCATTCGCTATAAGTATGGAGGATTTACAAGTTCTAGGCCAATCTTGAGGGCAATAATCGACGATGTATTTGAAGATACAGAGAATAAACTGTATGCTCAGTGTGGTTACTCCATCACATTTTTACTACACGTGACGTCACGCTGGCGTTCCCCCACCACTTCGAATCTTACACCTGTGAGTGATCAACCTTCTGTCTACTAACGTTGACCAATATCAACTATTATTATGAAATAGCTAATTATAACGTAGCCTTATTATGGGTGAACAATTGAATGTTATTGATTGATGTAGTTGTCTTTATTCATTTCAAGGATTTGCTATTATTTATTCATTTATTCATATGGCTTTTATTGGCAGAGAGATCCTTTCGGATGCTCTGCCTCTCCATATCACCATAGAGAAACAATAGCGTAAGTAGATATCCCATGATATAGGGCGTTTATGTCGCAACTTTTACTGTTATCTCAAGCCGATTACTGTCGATCTTTACTGTTTTGACCGGGTAAGAGTGTATGAACGGCACAATATGAGAGACTACCAGTGTCATAAAGCTTCACAGGAAAGAACTAAGTGGACTATCAGCTTGAGATAACAGTAAAAGTTGCGACATAAACGCCCTATACCATGGGATATCTACTTATGCTATTGTTTCTCTATGATATTACCATAGCCACCTCTTATACAAGGCCCTGGCCTACGATCTTGCAACGTCGCAGTGTAGGCCTAGAATCTAATACATGATTGGCGAAAAAGATCAGCTGGTATTTTTTTAAATCTTTTTCAATGAATCATGTATTAGATTCTAGGCCTACACTGCGACGTTGCAATATCGTAGGCCACGGCCTTGTATTAGAGGTGGCTATGGTATTACCCAATGTCATTTCCTATAAACACTCTTGTTTATAGGTTATATATTGTTATTATTTTATATTGTAACCTAATTATGATTTCATTATGTATTGTAATTTTATAAAATATTTTGTGACGTAGCCTTATGTACTACTGTATCGTCAGGCTGAATAAATTGATTGATTGAAGTCTAGAGCTAAATCCCGAGCTCAGAAACCGGCCCTATATTATCTATTATGTGTTTTTTATATTCTTTATTCTTTTTTACAATGAAGCACAGATCGGGAGAGAAAAACTAAGAATATCTTGTACTATTTCGCTCCCAATTTTAGGTAGGCTAACATTAAAAGTCCAAAATGGGGTTATGTCTTCTAGATTTCTACAAAATTTTCCGTCCAAAAATATTTATACAAACCTTTCTTTTGAATTTAGATGTTTTAAATACCAGAATTACTAGTAGTTCTGTGATAAGTAGACCTCACGCAGTATTCTCATCCACAAGTACCTGATTGAAACTATAGACCTTATGGAAATACAGCAATAGACTGGCTTCTTCACACATCTGCGTAATCACTTGTCAGCTGATTTATGATGAATAATTCTAGTCTGATTGTTACTCTAATATTGGCGTATGAAGGAGGCTCCTTTTTCCTTTTATATTATTCTTGAAATGCAAAATCTCCAAAAACCTTATATATACGTTGACGCGCAATCAAAAAAGGAACATACCTGTCAAATTTCATGAAAATCTATTACCGCGTTTCGCCGTAAATGCGCAACATATAAACATTTAAACATTAAGAGAAATGCCAAACCGTCGACTTGAATCTTAGACCTCACTTCCCTCTGTCAACAATAATTTATAACACTCAGCTATTTCTAAAATAGAGAATATTCACTTATTAGAGACATTTTCAAACACGAACCGAAAAATATCTATTATTGCTTCATATCATATATCCATGTACTCAGCTATTCTTGTTTCATCTATCCAGTTCGCAGACGGACGTACGCGAGTTCCTTCTCACGCTAAACCTGAACCGTGACAACTACCAGACGGGCGGCAGCAAGATATTTCTGCGCGAATGTGAGAAGTTAAAGCTGGACTACAGGTTGCATCAGCAGATTGTCGCCTCCATTGTCGCCATACAGCGATGGTTTCGCGCGCTGCTACAGCGGCGTCGGTTCACCCGCATCAGGCAGGCTACTCTCATACTACAGGTAACAAGTCATCATAATCTATATAAATAAAAATCCAGCCTCAAATTTTGACATTCAATAACTTTTTTATGTGTGAGCCGAATTTGATGATTCTTTAGTTGTATTTGTTATATTCAGGAGCATCAAATTTATGATCCGACTTTAGGACTTTTTCATATGGTCCTTCAAAGTTTACATGTAATCCTTATAGGCAAAGACCTTAAAGATGCATAGACACATGCAGCGCTAGTGTCGTACTTGGAATTGAAATCGGCCATTGAGGGGGCAACCTATAAGATTATTACATACCAATGCCTTTGTAATCTATAGTATTACGAATATATAGATAAAAAAATATCTCGTGCTAAAATACCCCAATGGCGGCCTTCAATTTCAAGTAAGAGCTATCATTGGGAAGGCATAGGCATTGTGGGTCTATATCTCTTTAAGGTCTTTGCTTATAGGAGAAGATTTGTGAGCTGGCCACACACAGAAATAAAAATCAGCTGTTATAATCATTGCGTCATCCAACAGCCGTCGGTAGATCTGTTTTTCTATTTTTTTTCTACTGATTCACAAAATTTTAATTATAATGCTGTGGTACGAACGACGTCCAAACTTGGGTCGTAGAACTGGAAATGCTGTAAATTCAGAATATGCACGGGAAAATCCAGCATCCAGCTAAAGTTTGTCATGAGATGCATTAACTATTTGGCGGTACGAAGTTCGCCGGGCCAGCTAGTATATAAATATTATTGGTTTATCATTTTCATCTTGTTGAGCTGTGAGACATGGTTATCCTCATGCTTATAATTTGTAAATATTGTGAAATGAATTTTATAGAATTTGAATTTTTGTTGCAGTCGTACTGGCGAATGTGGGCTGCGCAGAAGTTTGCCACGCACTTGCGACAAATGGAGACGGCCGCTGTTCGCGTGCAGAGCGCATGGCGCGCGCATCATACGCGCACACTCTACAGGTATGTGTCATAATCGAAACATGTTAGAACGGTCACATGACTCTAGCGAGCAATTCAAAAGGCACCCTTTATGCCCAAATCAGTTATATCGTAGGGAAAAGGTAGCATAAGAAGATATGCCATGGTTTGTAGAATTCATTCGAAGTTTGGAAGTTTTGTATCAAATTATGGTGTTGAGATGACACTCTGTATCACATTGTGTTGATGCTGTATCATGTGTGGTGATATGCCATGGTGTTGGACCGTTATGTTGCAAATGTGAGTGTTAACTGAAGCCGATAGTCCTAGTAGTTGTTTTTGGTGAAGCTATGTGACGCTGGTAGTCTCTCATACTGTGCCCTTCTTACACTCTTACACTCCCAACAACACACTTATAATAGACAGTAGTCGACAGTAATTACAGTAATCGGCTTGAAATTTGGTACTTGAAGGACATGATATATAACATGGTATATGTTCTAATGCTATCACCATAAATGATACAGTATCACCAAATGATACACATCATCAACACAATATGATACTGTATCATCTCAACTTGATATTGCAAATATATTGCAATACTCGTTATATTGCAAATATCTTCTCTGATTACTGTTGACTACTGTCTATTATCAGTGTGTTGTTGGGAGTGTAAGAGTGGCACAGTATGAGAGACTACCAGTGTCACATAGCTTCACCAAAAACAACTACTAGGACTATCGGCTTCAGTTAGCACTCACATTTGCAACATAACGGTCCAACACCATGGCATCATATCTTCTTATGCTACCTTTTCTCTGTGGTATTATTGAGAAATAATGATGACACTATGGTTGTGCGTTAAATTAGTATCTTTTCAACTAATTCTATGTTTGTTTTCTTTTTCCATAGGCGTCTGAGAGAGGCGACTATTTCATTCCAAGCACACTGTCGTGGTTATCTCACAAGACAGAGGCATGCTAACAGCAACAAGGTAAATAATTTGTCACTATTTCTTCTTCTTCTCCTGTCTTCTTCTTATTCTCCACCGTCTCATACTCTTCTCCTCCCACTTCTATTTCTCTTCAATAATCAATAATAATAATTCATTAGTGTTGTGTTTTGTTTAATTCCAGATGCAACAGAAGCAAAGCAAGGTGCGAATACAATCAGAATCCTCGACTATGGATCCTGATCAGGATGACCAACACTATGAAACTATGAAAAGACTGAAAGCTCTATCTGCCAATGACAACGAGACTAGAGAAATAAGGTGAGTGAATCCCAACTAGTTCTGTATCAAATGTGCTTCCTATAAACAGGTTTTGTATCGAAAGAGCTCCGTATCAAGTAGTTCTGTATCAGATCAAGCTTCCTATGATTAGTTTTGTATCAAATGAGCTCCGTATCAAGTAGTTCTGTATCAGATCAGCTTCATTATATAATTATTTTTGTATCAAATGAGCTCCGTATCAAATAGTTCTGTATCAAATGAGCTTCCTATGATTCGTTTTGTATCAAATGAGCTCCATATCAAGCAGTTCTGTATCAAATTGGAATGAAATCTTTTTTGGCGAAAAATATAACACTTTACAATCACATATTGAGAAAAGTACAATTTCAACACTTTGAACAATCTTATTGTAAACTCTCATACTGTTTATAGCTCTATTATACTCTCATATTATACATCTGTGCATTTAGAATATTATGTTTGTTTTTTGGTCCTGCAAAATTATTTCTTTAATATAAATGAATATTTCCTATTTTAGTGATAATAATGTGAAATATTTCTTCTATGTTTGGTTTTGAAGCATCTGAATTTAAAAATCTACTTTGTGAAAATAATTAAGGACTGAGAATTTTGTGAACAACTACAAGGCTATTTCGGACTATGAAACCTTATCTAAATTTGGGAGAGGAATAGCACAAGGTTACCTTATTTTTCCTCTCCCTATCATTTTTATGATGTACTTATTGTATGAATCAATAAAAAAAGAATTTTTATAACTTTTATTCAATTAGTCAGTTAACAAAAATTAGTTTTGCATAAAATTGATGATAATTATAAATTAAATGTAATTTTTACTATTGTTTTTCAGGCTCGGAGACCCAAATAAAGAAATTTTGGGAGTTGATACGAAGAAAAAGCAACGAAATGTGCCAAAGTCGCTGCCTGACGAATTGTCATTAATCAGTGAGTAGTGTTTCTTATTCATCTGCATGTACAGTACATCTATAGTGAGGTTCACGTTATAATGGCAGTGTTTGACTAGCAATGGTATTGCTATCCCTGTCTATCATTCAACAAAGCGGATAGCACTATCTCTTTCTCGCTTTGCTCAAGGTCTATAAATACAGGTCATGACACTCGTGTTCCTTATGGAGCGGCCATTTTATGGAGTCTTTATGGCGGTACATTTGAAAATCCAATCTAATTTAATTTGCTCGTAACAAAATTATGCATTTTAAAAACAATATTCTAGTTCGAATGATATGTGAATTCAGGTTTTCAATTTTTTAATAATGAAATTTCAATAATAAATGCTTCAATTATTCATTTATTTATTATAAAAAATTGTTCTTATTCTTGTAACTTGAGGATTATGATTCATAAGGCATTGGGAAAGAATATGCGAGGCCAACTTCAAAAAGAGTTTCAAGTTCCCGATCAATTAAATCTAAAAATCAACAATTCAGTTCCTAGTTGGAATCTGAATATTATTATTCTGTCGGAACAATTTATTTTACAATTCAAAGCCAATCAATATCCCTTGAACAATATATCAAAATAACACATCATGTTGTTCAATATATAATGATAACAGCTGATAAATTTGAAAATTGGTGAACTAGAACCCCATAAAATGGCGATTTTGCAATGCATCACGGGATTGTGTCATGACCTGTATTTATAGACCTTGGCTTTGCTCTGTTGCCATATAGTCTTTAACAATGTAGAATTAATAAAAATAAACAGAACATTTCATTTTAATTACGGAAATTCATTATAAAATAATTGAAAAATTTGATTTATTGCTTAATAAAATATAGCTGATTATTTTAAACAAGAATGAACAGTTGATATTACATCAATAAACCTGTATCAGCTACCGTCTATAGAAGGCATTGACAAGACAGTGAGGATCAGCAACGTTGTTCTCCTATCTTTCTCCACTGCCATTATAACATGGACCTCATTATAGGGATAGCATTTAGTTAAGCCATTAAGCCGTCGGTCCCCGGCTACCTAAAAAGCAATCGTTAGGTCATTGTGAGAGGCCCTGAAATTAATCAGTTGCGACCTGAAAACTCTGACGGCAGACAGGAGCCAGTCAGGTCACTCGATATTATTATTATTATCTAGGGATTAAAGTGCATTCAAGGACAAAAGTGTATTGTAATTACAGTGATGAAAGTGCCTTGTATGTACATATGAGGGCAAAAGTTACACGGTTTTTCCAAATAATAATATACAGAAAAGATAGCATACGAAAATATCCCATGGTATAGGTTGTTCATCTTCCAAATTTCTTCTCCAATTACTGTCGACTACTGTCTATTTAGTGTGTTGTTGGGACTCCGCCCCGTTTCGGAAAGCCAATTTTGTGACTCCAGCTGTTTCAAGTCTAGAACTTAGCTAAATCCCAAGCTAGGAAACCGGTCCTAAAAATTCACTTTTAACTGTAGCTTATGAATCCTAAACACATTGTAGATTTACAACATTTCAAAACTAAAAAACTAAAATCTCTATAGAAGAAACTAGATAAGGCACAATGTAGGTGCTGTATTTTATTTTCTACTTCTTGGAGTATTTATCATAGAGAAAAGATAGCTTGAGAAGATATCCCATGGTATAGGACCGTTATGTTGCAAATTTCTTCTCCGACTACTGTCGACTACTGTTCATTATTAGTGTGTTGTTGGGAGTGTAAGAGTGTAAGAAGGGCACAGTATGAGAGACTACCAGCGTCACATAGCTTCACCAAAAACAACTACTAGGACTATCGGCTTCAGTTAACACTCACATTTGCAACATAGACACCCTATACACTGTCTATTATTAGTGTGTTGTTGGGAGTGTAAGAGTGTAAGAAGGGCACAGTATGAGAGACTACCAGCGTCACATAGCTTCACCAAAAACAACTACTGGGACTATCGGCTTCAGTTAACACTGACGTTTGCAACATGACTGTCCTTTACCATGGCATATCTTTTTATGTTATCTCTTCTCCATACCAACACTTATTATACTTTCTGTATTGTGAAGGTGATTTTGTTATAATCTATACTATAATAAAGGAAAGAACTGGCTTATACATGTACTTTATAGGAAAATTATGTCTGAAGCAAACTGGCTTATACACGTAGGGGATAGGAAATTCACGAATGATGCATCATCACGTGAATATGTACATCGAATTTCTCTTTTTTTATTTTTTCAAGTTGAGTCTTTATAGCATAAATATATTCATGCCAAATTTCAGATCAATACAACATTTCGTTCTTGAGATAAAGTGAAAATAACAAAATGGTAGCTATAAGGATAACCGCTGAGTTTTTTTGGACACTTAAAATACGACATTTGTAGTCTCCTATCATCCAGGAACAATACCCTAAAATGTTTGACACTACTTCTGAAACACTCTGTATATCAAGAAACCTAACATTAATAAAGTATGAAGATGTATAACAAATTGTTTCCTCAAATAAATGAATGATGTTTGATTGTGTTTCAGATAAAGTGGAACGGAAAGGGAGCTGTGACTCATTGGCTTCCCAACGCAGTAATGATTCTCAAAGCAACAGTGCCCCAGTGAGGGACACCCTGTATCGTGCCAAAAAACAGATTCAAGCATTGATGGGTATGTATCATCCCTATACTTCTGTATCAAATTGTTATGTATCAAATGAGTTCTCCTTCATATTCAAATCTGAATTTTGCCCAAAAAGAAAACAGATTCAAGCATTGATGGGTATGTATCATCTCTATACTTCTGTATCAAATTGTTATGTATGAAATGATCTCTTCATATTCAAATCTGAATTTTGCACAAAAAGAAAACTTCAAGCATTGATGGGTATGTATCATCCCTATACTTCTGTATCAAATTTTGATTGACAATCACAAATCATTATTAACTTATATTATGATTGGGAGAAGACAACAGGTCATGTATCAGATGAGTCCATCTTTCTCTTGTGAGACCATTTTTAAAGGACCCATCTACTTAGATAGGCTCGACTCACACTTGGGCGACTCAGGTCGAGAAGAGACTCGACTCTAGTGGAGAGCATGTGTTTCCAAATGGTGACACTCTGACCAGTCGATTCTAGTCTCTGCGACGTCACCATTTGAAAACACATGCTCTCCACTAGAGTCGAGTCTCTTCTCGACCTGAGTAGTGTAAGTGTGAGTTGAGCCTTACAGTACCAGTGATACTTCCTGGAAGTTGTTTCGTTTGTGTTCAAAAACAAAAATATTTTTAATGCCAAGTGAATTTTTCACACTTATAAAACATGAGGAAAAAATACAGGACTATTCCAGTTCCCTATTATTCATAGACTGACTCTTCATGAAAAAGGGCCATATTATCCAGGACTCAAGTGTTCCAATTGTATTCCATAGGATATCAATTTGTGTAGCAGCTATAAATATTTGTATGAAAGATAACTATAGGGAGATCCACGTTATAATGGCAGTGTTTGATTAGCAATGATATTGCTATCATTCAACAAAGCAGATAGCGCTATCTCTCTTGCTTTGCTCTGTTGCCAGATTGTCTTTCAACAATGTAGAATTAATAATCAATTGACAAAATATTTAATCTTTATTATGAAATAATTATTGAAAAATATAATTGACTGAGCAAAGTGAGGTCTAAGATTCAAGTTGACAGTTTGGCATTTCTCTTATGTTTAAATGTTTATATGTTGCTCATTTACAGTGAAACACAGTAATATATTTTCATGAAATTTGACAGGTATGTTCCTTTTTAAATTGCATGTCGACGTATATACAAGGTATTTGGAAATTTTGTATTTCAAGGATAATATGAAAGGAAATTATTCATCATAAATCAGCTGACAAGTGATTACACAGATGTGTGGAGAAGCCAGTCTATTGCTGTATTTCGATAAGGTCTATAGTTTCAATAATGTACTTGTGGATGAGAATACTGCATGAGGTCCACTTTTCACAGAACTACTAGTGTATATAATGAATTTGTTGTATTTTCTGTGTCAAACAGGAATTGTGAAGAAAGACAGCACCTCACCAGTAAGTCCAGTGGAGGCAGCTGGTCACACATCACATGGTCTCAGTGACATTTTGTCGCACTGTCACAGTGACGCATCCCAGTGCCACAGCGACAGTGAAATGGAGAGCAACTTTGAGTGGATGCGACATTGCACACCAGCGACAGTCATCGAGTACATCACGCCAACCGTGGACCACATCAGTAGCACGTCTACATCGAATTCGCCCACATCGCCTATGACACAGAAACATCCGGCCCGGAGGACCAAATACCATCCCACCCGGAGGGCCAGGGAACACTTGCCAAGCATTCCTACCACTGTCATCAACTATATTACACCTACCATCGATCATATAAGGTAAATATTACCAAAGAGGAAAGATAGCATAAGAAGGAAATCCTATTGTATAGGGCTTTTAGAGCTTTTATTATTTAGACATTGTTGCTAGCAAGCTGAATAAAGGAGTCTTCTTAATTAGAAAACTGAGGTCATATGTCAGTTTGGATGTTTTAAAGGTGATTTATTATGCTCACATGAATTCTCATTTGTCATATGGCAACATACTTTGGGGTTCCAGAGCTTACAGTGGTAGACTTTTTATAATACAGAGAAAGGCTATCAGACTGATTTGTGGGCTTTCTAAGCAAGCACAGTGTGATGAGCATTTCAAGCTTCTGGGAATATTGACTCTACCTTCAATATTTGTTCAACAGAGCCTTATTTATGTCAAGGAGAATTTGTAGAAGTTCATAGCCATAACACTAGAAATAGGGGTAAATTGACTACTTATCGGTATACCTATTCTAGTTCACAAACAAACATTTCTATTTTTATCAATAAAATTGTTTGATTCACTTCCTGAAGATCTTAGAAATATGGAGAATGGAACGTTTAAAAATCATATGAAACGTTTGATTTTAGATTCCCAATTATCAGGCTTCAGATACAATTTGAACAAAAAATTTTGAAAGGAAAAGATTGAGCATGAAAATCTCTACAATTAATGTTCAGTAATATTTTCACCTAAAATTGAAAATAAGCTCGAAATTCGAGAAAATGTTATTATCCAATTGCAAACTGTTGGCAACTGTTGATTCTATTAAATCATTCACTATGAAGAGATAGCAGACCTCGTAGCCTATGTCTCCAGCGTTATTGTCCTGTCACCAGCTGGCTCAGATCTTTGTTTATAAGTAGACTTGAGATGCGCGTGAACACTAGCGTCAGGTGATCAATTTTCATAACGGCAAGGAAAGTTGTGTGAGTGTACCACACCAGATTTTTTGTATTTTGTATCATTGTATGTATTTGACTATTGTAATGTATCTGAAGACCTCAGATATTGCTACAATAAATATTCTATTCCAGTGTTAACTGAAGCTATGTGACACTGGTAACATAGAGAAAAGAGAAAATAGCATAAGAAGATATGCCATGGTATAGGGCGTTTATGTTGCAAATTTCATTGTCAACTCAATCCAATTCTCCTAGGAAACAGTGCCTCTACCATGGGATATCTTCTTATGCTATGGTTTCTATATTGAAATATTATGTTACACATGGTTAGACACTTGAATGACATTGTTCTAGAACTGTGAAGTGTGACCAGTCAGATTTATTCATGGATCCAATGATTTCAGTTCCTCATCCAATTCACCCACATCCCCTATGGGTCCCGCACGTCGCTGCGAATCGCACGAGCCGACGGCACCGCGACGGACTGCAAGACGTGTCTTAGTGCAGGCAGATAGTGACGTCACTCAGCTAAAGCATAGCTCTAACCAAGCGTAAATATAGCATCAGAATTTTGCCTAGTCCACAATTTAACAAGTTTTCAAGTTGTGGATAATGCTGTAGATATAATACTGTTACTTCCAGGATAAGTTATTGGTCAAATACTCTACCTTTTGACGTACAACTGAATTTCAGCCCCTCATGAGGGGGTGACTTAGGGTTTGTAACTCGAATATTTTTAAATATGTAAACACCCATTTTGTGGTACATCATTTTGAAGGCCTTCTCAAATTGAGAAAGATGACATCAATAAAAATGTTCTATGATATTTTTATCCAAAATGGCGGCTGATTGAAGCTGTAGTTTTTAAAGAAACGAGGGGTTGTAACTCAAATATTTTGAATGTAAACATCCCTTGTGTGATATATTATTTTAAAGGCCTTCTCAAAACTAGAAAGATGGCATCAATAAAAATGTTCTATGATACTTTTATCCAAAATCGCGGTTGATTAAAATTTATCAATTATTTCTTTAAAACCTCAAACTTCAATCAGCCGCCATTTTGGATATAAGTATCATAGAACATTTTTGTTTATGTCAACTTTCTAGTTTTGAGAAGGCCTTTAATATGATGTACCACTCAATGAACATTTAAAATATTCGAGCTACAACCCCTAAGTCACCCCCTTATGAGGGGTTGAAATTCAGTTGTACGTCAAAAGGTAGAGTATTCGACCAATAACTTATCCTGAGAATTACAGTATTATATCTACAACAGTCTCCATTTTTTATTGAAGGGTTCCCATACATATGACCTACTCTAAGAAGTACTGTTTTAAGACTCTAACTGAAACATGGTCAGAACTGACCTAAACCGAAACATCCGGTCTCACAGACCGGGTCTTGCTTAAAGTGTTATATTTGATATATTTTCTACTAAATATGAATTTTAATATTTTTCATTGGTAAGTTTCAATTATAGTAAAGTATAATATAGATTTCGGTTGCAAATTAAGTGATGGAAGAATATAAAAAAAATGGAAATATTGATATGTACGGTAATAAATGTATAATTTTGGATGTAAGAACACACACAATACAAAATTTCGAGTAAGATATACTATCAGCTACTACTCAGAACAATAACCATGGAGAAATAATTTATCAATATAGGCTTTATAGCAAAACTAAAAGGTAATCATTGAAAATAATAATGTTTTTCATTGTTACCAAGAAACTTGTTTGAGCAAACGTTTTCAGCCTCCAGTTATTTTATTAGCAAGAAAAGTTCATAAATAACTATAGTGGTTGGAATCATCTATTTTGTCAAGTGAATGTTTATTTTGTGACACTTCATTGTGAAGCATCCTATTGATACAAGTTCCAAAGGCTGGAGCTTGTATGGTTGATAACTCATCCATTGACATCAATTTTCTGTTTCCTGAACACGGAACGTTTAAACGTTTTCTGAATTACAAAAATTAGTTTTCCAAATAAAACATGTCAATAAAATACCGAAATAATGAAGAGAAAAACATTAGAAAAAAATTGAATGCTCAAAATATCTGTTAGTTGAAACATCCGGTATTCTAGACCGGTAAAAAATGAACGTTATCCGAAAGATTCAGTAGCTGAGACCGGTACGTTTTCAATAGATTGATCTTTACTTGATAACCGTGAGTTGGGGACTGACGAGCATTGTTGGAGAATGTTGAGGAATAGTGGGGGAGAAGGTATTACAGCGGGCAGCAATTTTTGATTCACAATTCTGCCACTATAGAAATAGTTATTTGTGCAACAAGTGCGCAAAGTGACAGTTTGCTGCACCAAAAGAAATGTTTACACCCGAGCCGTAGGCGAGGGCAGAATGGCTTCTTGAGTGCAGCAGAGGAACTTTGCGAACATATTTCACATTAAATTTTTCCTACAGTAAAAATTACCATTGAATATGAAAAGTGGGTAATTATGGATAAAATGATGGCTGAAATCCATCAAATGTTTGTGTGTGTGATGCTGTTATTAATAACAACCTTAATTCATTTAAAAATTAATAATCCAATTGAAGTTGAAAATTCTCAGCCAAAGTTCTCATTTTTATTCATTCAAGAATCAGAAAAAATACAGATAAAACAAAAAATTCGCATTCAAAATACACGCCAACAGCTGGTTGGGATGTCTGCAAGATGGCTGAACCGACAAGCGCGCGACCTAGCGGGAAGAATCGTACTTAACTTCGTTTCATCCAGCTAAAAACAGTATTCAGATATTTAGACTTATGGTTAACTAGAATTACCGAAAAATACTATAAGTAAACTAAAAAATATTTATAAAATAACATAGACAACAGAAAATATTTTATTGTAGTATATTCTAATGTTATTTTATTAATTTTATTGACATGGATTTCGAACGGTAATTATTTAACCTGAAAATTCGAATTTCATAATGTGTGTTTGCTACATTTCTCATTGCTTGGAGTTGAAATAATTATTACTGTCAATAGAAAATAAACATTATTTATTATTAAATGATGAGAAGTTATTATTCATTTAATTATGATTTAGATAAACATTATTCTTGTTTTGGATTTCTAGATTGGGACTTTCATTTTATCATAAATGTAGGGTAGCCATTGAAATGATTCTTATCTAAATCTAACCGCAGTCATTGTTACCAACTTAATTTTTGTTTTCGTGCACTAATCCTCCATATAACCCACCAACTATTTTGTGTTGCCATGTTGCAAAACTGGAGTGCAGAAAAAAATTTTCCCGCACTAGAGCGGAAAAGTGATTCTTTGCGTTCTGTAATCAGTGCAGGAATGGCCACTTTTCAAGGTAACTGTAGGAAAAAATCATTTTGCCTCTGGTCTCACAGACCGGTGTTTCGGTTGAAGTGTTAAACAACCTTAGCAACTGGTTTATTTCAGATCTTTCAGTATTACATTATTATTCTATAAATTTGTTTGCAGACCTAGCAGCCAGGACTTGAAACGCCGCAACAGTGACCCTCAACCGCAGCAGCAGTCTCAACCGCAGGCCGCAACTGCGGCAGCCAATAAACGCGCATCGCAGCCGCAGGCACAGCAGCCGCAATCTCCACTATCGCCGCTAGATGTCGACCGCAAGAGCATCACTCTGGTCACCATAGCCGGACACCAATTTCGGTAAATATTTCTCTCTCTCTATCTCTCTCTCTCTCTCTCTCTCTCTCCTCTCTCTCTCTCTCTCTCCTCCTCCTCCTCCTCCTCCTCTTCCTCTCTGTTTCATCTAGTTTACTTTTACCACAGAGAAAAGATAGCATAAGAAAATATCCCATGGATTGTAGAATTCATCCAAAGTTTTGAAGTTTTGTATCAAATTATGGTGTTGTGTATCAAGTTGAGATGATACTGTATCATTTTTGGTGATATGCCATGGTTAAGGACCATTATGTTTCAAACGTCAGTATTAACTGATAGTCCTAGTAGTTGTTTTTGGTTTACCATTTGATATCTTCTTGTGTTATCTTTCCCCTGTGCTTTTTTACAAATACAATACTGAGCAATTAAAGTATGGAATAGAATTACAGTAACTAAAACTTTGCTCTGAAGAAATAGGAAATTCTTTGCCTAATAAAGGCATATAATCAATCAATTAATCTCTTATGGTAGAGAGTTAGTGAATATTCTTTCCGAAGAATGGACATTGATATGTCTAAAGCTCCGCCAATTTATGTAGATGCATAACAATGTATAATTATCTATAGTCTATAGTCTATAGTTATTCCAAATTGCTT
Source organism: Nilaparvata lugens (assembly GCF_014356525.2). Lineage (NCBI taxonomy): Eukaryota > Metazoa > Arthropoda > Insecta > Hemiptera > Delphacidae > Nilaparvata > Nilaparvata lugens. Next base: position 44,042,898 of record NC_052512.1, read on the forward strand.
TATTCATATCATATACAGTTCAATAATTATTTTCTTAGTTGACCGAGCGAAGTGAGTCGACGGTTTGGCATTTCTCTTAATGTTTAAATGTTTATAAGTTGCGCATTTACGGCGAAACGCGGTACTAGATTTTCATGAAATTTGACAGATATGTTCCTTTTTTAATTGCGCGTCGACGTATATACAAGGTTTTTGGAAACTTTGCATTTCAAGAATAATATAAAAGGAAAAAGGAGCCTCCTTCATACGCCAATATTAGAATAAAAATCAGACTATAGAATTATTCATCATAAATCAGCTGACAAGTGATTACACAGATGTGCGGAGAAGCCAGTCTATTGTTGTATTTCCATAAGGTCTATAGTTTCTATCTGGTACTTGTGGATGAGAATACTGCGTGAGGTCTACTGTTCACAGAACTACTAGTTAATATTCTTTCCAAAGAATGGACATTGATATGTCCAAAGCTCCGCCAATTTATGTAGATGCATATCTACCAATATTATCTATAGTTATCCTAAATTGCTTTATTCATATCATATACAGTTCAATAATTATTTTCTCAGTCTATATTATGTAAATTCATCTATAATTCTGCTGTCTCAGCTGATTGTTAAGGTGCGTACAGACTGTCGCTCTGCTCCGCAACCGAACGTCACTCCAGCAGAGCGATTGATGATCGACCGGCGAGCAACAGTGGTTCGACCGGGGAACGCGAGAAGATCTAACATCTTCTGTAACGTTCATGATGGGTGCGTGGGCGGAGCGACTGTGGTTCGATGGTGGTACGAGGGCGGTACGAGGGAGGAGCGTGCTCGGTGCGGGTTGGAAGCGCGAATATGTGTACGCAGCTTAAGAAGTGATGGTCCTGGCTATCTTGGAGACTCCCTCACTCTCCTCGCTGACATCGCACTTTATTGAGATCCACATTATAATGGCAGTGTACGATTGACAATACTGTTGCTGTCCTTTTCTATCATACAACAAAACAGATAGCATTATCTCTCTCTCGCTTTGCAATGTTGTCTGTTTGCCAGAATATTTTATATTTACTTTTAACAGTGACTGTACAAAACTGAACAAACCATACTCTCAGCCGCCATATTTTTTCTTCATTCTATCAAAGTACTTGAGTACACAAGTCGTAAAATTGATTTTAAATGTATTTTTGAAACAATGAAATAATTTTTAAACATTACCTAATGAGAAACACAAATTAAATTACCTGAAATGACATTTTAAAAGGTTGATAACTAACCATCCTATACTTCATCTATGCTTAAGTTAGCCTACCCATATAGGTTAGACCTACTCGTACTGGTATAAATAATATTGAAAAGTTATTTCAGAATAAATTTATTGAAATTACTTATTTTTAAATAGGATTACTATTTTTCTATTATTTTTAAAGGAAATTGGAATAGAATATCTACCAAATAACTTAATTTCTGTTGTTTTCAAATTCAGATTGGTGTATCACAGCTTTTTAAATTAGCCGCCTTTTCAGGTTTGTATAAAAATAAAAATCTGATCTCAGTCATGAAAGCATATTTTTGAATCAAATTATGAAAAAATGTATTTTCTTGATCAATTTGACATTAAATTGATTATTTTATCAAGGAAATGATAATTATTATTAGATTAAATTTAATGGGATGAATTGAGTAACAGCTGTGTACAGTCAGTGGCAAAATGGAGAGACTTGGCAACGTTTTTCTCCTATCTTGGCATTGACTGCCATTATAACGTGGACCTCACTATAGGACCTAACTATAGGTCGTCTCACCATCTCACACTCCAACTACTGTACCACTTCATCCAACTACTATTTTCAACTCACCTTTCTTTCTTCACATGCGCCTGCCGAGCCTTCAACTCCCTGCCCTACCACCGCCTCATCCAATCCAATTCATTGGCATGCTTCAAGAGTAATCTGTTCAAATACTTTCACCCCACTTGGATGTAATGAGCTGGTTTTCGTGCGTCATATGGAGGCCGAAAATGATTGTTTTCTGACCAGGCCGGTAAAAGTTTTACGGCCCTAGGGCTGTAAAATAACCTTGAAGTCAGCTGATTCTGATTTGATGTGAACGTGTTTACAAAATGGTTTATGAAACGGGATCAGTTTATGCTTCTAGAATTGAATAAGTATTCTGCAATAAGATACTATCATTTTATTTGGATGAATAAAATACAGATAAGATATATATTATAAACTATTCAAATTTGATTTTCAGAGTAAGATAGAACTTCTAACCTAAACTTCCGAAGTCAACGACAACAAGCATTGTTGACGTTGACATTCAGATTGGCCAAATTTGAAGTGTGCTAAAACAGCTGATCAAAAAACTATTTATTATTTGTGTTTATTATTCAAGAATCAAAACATTTATAATAATATCTAATAGTCATTTGGAAGAATAAAAAGTATAAACTCTACCTCTTACATAATTGAACATAATCTTTTAGGTTATTTAGACAAATCAGAATAAAAAATAAAAATACTTGGACAATTTCCTGATATTCAGATTACCTCAGATTTGCTAGAGACCTTCCTGTTTTGCTTTCGGAAGTGCCTAATAAACAATTATTTTCATATTTAAATCGTTTTTCTCTGTGGCGAAAAATAACGTTCTCACCATGGGCAAAAATGTTTTTCCGGCTCTCAATCTTTTCTTTGAAAACCGATTTCGAGCCGGAAAAGTCTCATTTTCGGCCCTAGGTGCGAAATATACTATTACTGGATGGTGACTGAGCAGCTATTGTCCTGTTTGTTCCCATTCATTTCATTTCTGTGCGTTCCATTCATTATAATTCACTTTCACAATATTTTGATTATTTATTGATATTTTTATTTCTATTCATTTATTTTATTTGTTATATTTTCTTAAATCTTTATTTCATCAATCTCATTTAATTACTAGTTTGGCCGAGGTGCTGTCGGTCTAGAATAGCAGGCCTAGCGTCCCAACAACCCAAGGTGCTAGAGTGGTTCAACCCCACCGAAAATCCGGGTTCCTTTATATCCATAATCATCTATATTGTACATGCTCACCCCTCGCCTAGCCTTAATATCCTTCCACTTCCCTGTAAATTATGCAGATTTAATTCATTCATATCGCCCATCATTTTAATTTTCAGCATGCATTTTCACAAATATATTATTATGTACTATTATTGTAATTAATTTTTATCGTAGAAATGTTATTATTTTGTTTATTATGACCAGTGTTTGCCATAGGTCTTGTCAGACCTGGACAATGTGAGATGTATTAAATGAATATTGAATATAATTTATTGTGTGTTAATTTATTGCAGGAAAGTGGCTCGATTCGCAAAGGACGATAAATGTCAATACTGTTCTAAAGCTATGGATGCATTGCTAGCAGAAGGTCATAAGTGTACAGGTCAGCAATATTTATTTATTTTTTTAATTTTAGTTTCTAAATTAAAGTATATCTAATTCTTCAAAGTTAATCATTATTTTACAGTTTCAACTGACTAGTGAGTGTTATTTTGTTATCCTATAATATTAAGCAAGCAATTTCTGTATATCTGTTTATATTTGGTTATTCATGTTCAACGGATCTCGAAAACGGCTCTAACGATTTTCACGAAATTTGGAACATAGTAGGTTTACGATATAAAAATTCGATTGCACTAGGTCTCATCCCTGGGAAAACTCGCTGAACGACATGAAAAGGATAACAATTATTCATCCTTGGAAAAACAGATGATAATTTCGTCGTCTGTCGAAACAGAAGATGCGTGTGTGGGAGAGAAACAGAATTATTTCCAGCTGTGTAATCAATCAGCGAGAAATATTATAATAGAAATTTCAATCGACTTGATCAAAATAATATGATTTGTTGACATGTCAATCATTCTAAACTAGAGTATATCATAATTTTCAAAGTTAATCATTATTTGACAATTTTAACTGATTAGTAAGTGTTATTTTGTTATTCAATCTAGTTTGTAATCCAAAATCTAAATTCGAACTTTTCTGTTTTTATTGTTTGGACTGAAAATTGGACCTGAATTCAAGTGTATGAAACATAACATACTTTTTGGACTATTTATAGTGTATAAATCAAAATTCGGGGAAGAAAGAGTTTTGGGCTGTGCCTGTTAGTCCTTCCCCAATCATTTAAAAGAATATTATATTTTGTGTATCAATAAATAAATATAAATTATGCTTTTATGCTTCTATGTTTTTGTACTCCAGAGCAAAACTCTGTGCCCCAACATCTATAGTGAGGTCCACGTTATAATGGCAATGTTTGATTAGCAATGGTATTGCTATCCTTGTCTATCATTCAACAAAGCGAACAGCCCTATCTCTCTCTCGCTTTGCTCTGTTGCCAGATCGGCTTTTAACAATGTAGAATTAATTATTGATTCACAATATATTTTATCTTAATTATGAAAATTCATTATGAAATCATTGAAAATATAATTGATTATTTTAAACGAGAATGGACAGTTAATATTACATCAATAGACCAGTATCAGCTACCGTCTATAGAAGGCATTGACAAGACAGAGGATCGGCAACGTTGTTCTCCTATCTTTCTGCACTGCCATTATAACATGGACCCTACACTAGTGATGATCTCTCATTGATTTTAAATATTTTTATCTGTAATTTTCAGACTGCAAACAGCTGTTCCACGTGAAATGTATTCAAAATGGCGGCGTAGTACAGCTTCCGTGTCGCGGCAGTGCTGCTTCAGTGACGTCTTCAGTGACGTCATCAGTGGCACGTCGCAAACAACTGCGCAAACGCAGTGCAACTTCAAGTGCACGCACCCTGCATTCAGGTATCAACTGCATTAACTGTTAACTGATTAATTATATTTAAACTATTTATCAACAACTGTTAACTTTGCATTCAGGTATCTACTGTATTAACTGTTAACTGATTAACTAGTTAACATGATAGAATATTCTATACTATTAAACTTCTGTTTATATGTTTGGATGTTTAGATTTTTTATATGTTTGTATTTCACCGGATCTCGAAAACGGCTCTAACGATTCTCACGAAATCCATAACATAGTAGGTTTATAATATAAAGATTCGATTGCACTTGGTCTCATCCCTGGGAAAACTGGCTGAAGGACATTAGAAGGATAATTACTAGTAGTTCTGCGAACAGTAGACCTCGCTCATGAATACAACTTTCAATTTAATGAGAAGGGCCATTACAATAAGTACAGAATATTGTGAAGATTTAGTCATGTCATCTATTATTTTCTCCATTGAAAGTGCTAGAGACACTGTTTGAAGGGACACTGGACTTACCAAGGAGGTACCTTCATATCAAGTACATACAAATTTTACTTTTTAAATGAAAAAGACTAAGAAATCGTCAAAAAACCACAGATTCATTGATACTTAGAAAGACCGGTTTCGGTCTGTATCAGAGTTTATCAGAGATTGACAATGGTGTAATCACCGAAACCGGTTTTTCTAAGTATCAATAAATATGTGGTTTTTTGACAATTTCTTAGTCTTTTTCATTCAATATGAATAATTACCACAATATCAACTTGAGAAGACACTACACTAAAAGAAAAACAAAATTAACCTTTACACCTTCACCCGCAAAAAAGCCGGGTTATTTTCAATCCTGATTAATTCCACTAGATCCATCTTTTTGAAATGGTCTTCTCTGATTTGGTTCACGTGAAGTTAATCAGGATTAAAATTTTACCGGCTTTTGTGCAACTGGGTCTTTGTGAGGGAAATTTTTGCATGCCTCTGGGATTTAATCTCAATTTACTGTGATTAGATAGAACATTTCTGTATGAATATTATTATAATTTCTTCTTTCGTAATAAATTGTTTAATATGCTTTTGTACTCCAGAGCGAAGCTCGGTCCCCGATATTCAAATGTATTAACTGTTAACTGATCAACTAGTTAACATGATAGAATATTAACTACTCACTTGATGAAAAATTAACAAAGTTTTGTAAACTATTAACAATCAACTATTAACCATATAATAAACTGTTAACTTTATCAACTACTAACCAATTAACTTGATAGAATATTAACTATTTACAAAATTATGTTAACTTTTAAATATACAGTGTGTTTTGAAAAAAGTTGCTCATAAGTAAGGGTTTGATTTCTCACATCAAAAGAAGAAAAAAGTTCTAATTAACATAGGTCCGAAAATGCTTGGTTACCAAGTTATACAGGGTGAAATATTTCGTCTGAATTTTAGTTCCACTGCCGAAACGAAGCCCTACGGGTATTTGTTGGCTGTTAATTAAGATGTGCTATAAAGCGTCCTCCATGTAAAATGAACTGGAAAATTGAATAAAACCGTTTCCAGACCTGTAGCTACAGTAATTTTTAATATATATGACGAAATACGCGAAACTTGGTCCCGAAAAACAATTTCCTTCAAGGTTTGAAGCAGATTTATTATGTTAAATGTACAATAAACACAGAATATTTTTCTACAGAACTTGTAGAAAATTTAATTTCGAAAGAAAGATAAGTAAAATAAGTCTATAATAGACTAGTAGTTCTGTGAACAGTAGACCTCACGCAGTATTCTCATCCACAAGTACCTGATTGAAACTATAGACCTTATGGAAATACAGCAATAGATTGGCTTCTCCACACATCTGTGCAATCACTTGTCAGCTGATTTATGATGAATAATTCTATAGTCTGATTTTTACTCTAATATTGGCGTATGAAGGAGGCTCCTTTTTCCTTTTATATTATCCTTGAAATGCAAAATTTCCAAAAACCTTGTATATACGTCGACGCGCAATTAAAAAAGGAACATATCTGTCAAATTTCATGAAAATCTATTACCGCGTTTCGCCGTTAATGCGCATCATATAAACATTTAAACATTAAGAGAAATGCCAAACCGTCGACTTGAATCTTAGACCTCACTTCGCTCGGTCAACAAACGCAACCTATTTTTCAGAGCACTCTGTATACAGTTCAATGCAGTGAAATAATGTCACATTAATATTATTAGGTGGAAGCTCGTTGCACGGAAGCAGCGCGGACAGTGCACGCGCGCTGCATGCGAGCGGCGCGGATGCTGCACGCTTGCGGCACGCACAGTTCAGTCTAACCGGCACATCTGAATTCACGGATCGAACTGACAAAATTATCTCCGATGTTCGCGAACTGCAGAAGATGCAGGACTTCATCACCGAGAAGGTAATCAAATAAATAAATATAGATAAATAGAAAATTAGCTATACTTCCATTGAAAAATGTATATGTCTACAAAGTGCTCAGAAACTTTTTTGATAGAAGCGTTAATTGCAATGAGTATTTTAATTTGAAAAGCAATAATTTGAGAAATGAAATGAATGTATTTTATTTGCCAAAAACAAAATACAAAAAAGCTTTACGTAAAATAAATATAAGTATATGCTACTGCACTTAAACCAAGATACACACATTTATTTAATTAGATATAATAACGAAATAATATCCTTTATATTATAAATAATAGTTATAAAATGGAAATAATTCAAGTTCAGCCATGCCTCTATGGCTCTTTTTCTGTGTTTATTATTTCGGATATTATTAAGTGGAAATTCACTTTCTAGTATATTTATGAATTTACTGCTAATGTAGTAGAGTTTCCTTCTAAGAAGAGCTGAGTTGGTGTTATATATTCCATATTTTCTTATTGTATTAGGTCTAAGATTATAATTTATGTCATCGGCTAGAGGGAAATTATGCTCCTATTTAAAACTGTAATTTGTTATTTATTTATTTATTCAATCATTCAGAATCACACAACTTACAGAGAAGTACGACAGGCTTCTAAGCCCAAAACGGTTTCAATTCTAATTTATACAACAGTCCAAATGTTGCTAGGTTATGTGTCTCAACAATCTCCTATTACACACTCAATTTACAATTCGTAACACACAAAGATTATTTTTAAATTAAAAATACTTCAAAATTAAATTAAATCAATCACAATTAATTAAAAAAATTCCAAACTTTAAAAAAAACTATAAAATTTTGAGACCGAAAAGACAAACAAACTATTTAGAACTTATCACAGCTGTAACTCTTAGTTGTTATGCAACTAAGATATAACTGTCGTATAGTTTTAACATCAAATTCACTAAACAAAATCTTACTATCATAAGTTCTAGGTTTCTTTAAAATTGTCTTTATGATGAATTTATAATGTCTTTATGACGAAAATAAATACGAAGCTTGTATACCTACCTAAACCAAATAAAAGTCACTTCATGAAATTTTTTTCTTATTTGGCTCCAAAGTTCTACAACCTGCTGCCCTTGGAGATAAGGCAGTGCAAGATACGATCAAGGTTTTTGAAAGATGTCAAGAGATTTGTAATGGAATGTGAGAATATAGATACTTTTTTTAGAATTCTCATGTAGACTTGTATATCATAATATTGTACAATATACTTCGAAACTAAAATTGATAAATCATCGATACTATTATGTAATATGTGTCACTTCATATGCGACTGTCGGCCTCAGTGACTACATTTTAGCGCTATAGTTTTGTAATCAATTTTATATCACCATCTCAAACAGGTTTAGTACCTCGAGATGCAAATACTCAATTGGCATTGCATTTTATTTTGTAATAGTATTTTCTCATGTTGTAAAATTTGTATTGCTTTTATTATATATTTCTAAGATGTTGTAATTCTATATTTCTGCCAATAAAACATTTCATTTTAAAACATTTCAATAAATACAGTGAGTCCCTAGAAAGGTGTGACAGCCGAAAACGTTTTCTTCTTTCGGCGCTCATCCGTCACCAAATGCTGGGAATTACCATAACCTTATTCAGATTTGCTCATCAACTATCTAAATCCGGGGGAGAAATAGTAGTTTTGGATTAAGGCTGAAAATAAACTTTCTACTCGTGATATTTTTCAAAGTTTTTTGATTTGTATATCATCAAGCTATCAAAATGAAAAAGTTTTCTCAGGAAAACATTTTTTTCCCGATCATTACTTTTCGAGATATGAGCGACTGAAGTTTGAATTTTTCGGACAGAACATTTCAAATTCGGTATACGATATAAATCCATGAGATTTAGAGGATGGATTCTTCATGGTATTGTTGATCTAGTAAAACAAGAATTTTCTGAAAATATCGATATTTGGAAAAGTTATTCAATTTACCAAAAATAACTCAACTAAAAGTTATTTTTAGTAAATTGAATAACTTTCTTAAAAATTGATATTTTCAGAAAGTATTTGTTTTACTAGATCAACAATACCATGAAGAATCCATCCTCTAAATCTCATGGATTTATCTCTTACCGAATTTGAAATGTTCTGTCCCAAAAATTCAAACTTCAGTCGCTCATATCTCAAAAAGTAATGATCAGAAAAAAATGTTTTCCTGAGAAAAATTTTTCATTTTCATAGCTTGATGATATACAAATCGAAAAAAATTTAAAAATATCACGAGTAGAATAGCTATTTATGTATTAAGAGCGTAATGCGCGACTTTATCGCTCGCGCAAAACAGTTATCACGCGACGCGAAGCGGAGCGTGATAATTTTGCAAGAGCGATAAAGAAGCATTACGCGCGAATTACATACAAAATTTTTTCTACAACTGCCCAAACCTGTTAAATTACTTATATCGGCGGAGTTACAATTACCGACTTTTTAGGTTAAGATCTGACCTTTTGGCGAGCTGCTTACCATCAGCTGATTGGCGAGCGTAAAGAAACTCTTCTGCGCATGCACGAATGATTACCGAGCGTAAAGAAAATCTACTGCGCATGCGCGGATGGTTAGCGAGCGAAAAAGTAGATTCTCCTCAGAAATAAGCTGTTTTACGAGGAGAATTGAGTATGTAAATTCTTTTTTCCTCCACCCACTGTCTAAAGTACTTACTTTACTCCCTGAAACCTAATACTAAAGTGTCACTTTTTCGCTCTCGGTAGTAAAAAACAGAAAAACTCCCTAGGGAGTAAAAGTGACTCCATTTGAATAACATGGGGAGCATCTCTATTTTGAAACTTACATTGTAATAGGTTAGAAGGTCTAAGCTCAGATGAGAAAACATAATAGAGGTGTCTGTCATTGAGTCAACTGAATTCAATACCACAACCAGAAATTTGATTAACTCATGAAATATATGTTTGTATGATAATTATTATATACTTAATATTAGTAGACGATAAAAATTTATACAATTTTTAAAATATTTTATTCTATTCAAAATACCAGCCAACAAATATTTTTGATCTGCAATTCAAATCTGAACCGCGTGATCTGGAGTCAGCCATTTTTGGTAGCTGCTCAGCTGATATAATTGTTACAACTTTTGCCGATAGATAGCGCAATCGGCAGTGCCAATCAGACGACCGGTTTTTAGGTATTAGATTTAGGTTATGTTGTTAGGAATCATTGTCACCAATACGTAAGTTATTAGAATGATTTTATTTGCAGTTTCTATAAAAAAATGTAGATGGAGGAAAAATGTTGTGTACATCACGAGCGAAAAATACTTTTTCCTACAGTTACCCGAAAAAGTGCTCATTCCCGCATCATTTATAGTACGAAAAATACCTTATTCCCACACCCAGTGCGGGAATGTAGTTTTGAGTGCGGCAAAGTACTTTGCCGCACTCCAAA